>NW_017307153.1:481767-511910 GCF_000935625.1 Nanorana parkeri
GTGGTGGGGGGGGGATTAAAGGATGAGCAGAGTTGCTGCGGAATGGCTAAGCAGAGTCTGCGGGGGTTTGAATTTTATCGATTAGTTGTTACAGCCTAATTGCCTTAATTTATTTTTTTACAGATATACCATGACCTGGAAGAAACAGAACCTTCACAGACCCACAGAGAAGAAGTCTTCTTACCAAAGGCAAGAAAATGTTAGGACTACAGAACATTTCCCCCTCCTAAGCTCTGTAACAGGCGGAGGTGTTCTGTAGAACAAAGGGGTTGGCTATTTACATTTTTTTTTCCCCTCTTGCCTTTACCTCCAGTATATTATTCCAGTAATTCTGCTACCTTCAGGTGATTAGACACTGGCATATTGGTCAAAGCAGCAGAACAGCTCTGCATAAACCCTTGCACGCCCAGCCTGTCTCAGTTTTGTAGAAAGCAGTACAGAGTGGATCAAAGAATACAGAGGGGAGGGTACTATGTACTGTTATATACTACAAATAAGTAAGACAAAAATCCTGTTTTCTTGATTCTACAGCACAGGACACAGGGTGTTGCATGCTTTACCACTGGAATGTTTAAAAGCAGTCCCATCAGAAGGACAGGCAACACAAGTACCACGGAGGTCCCCAAAAGCAGGACCCATGACAGGTCAGTCGTGCATCTTCCTTCTGGCGGGGCCTGGGTACAAGGCTCTGCGAGGAGAAAACTGATCCAGATACCTGGTAGAGGTGCCACAGTGGCTTAAGCAGCATTAGGGGAACTCTCTAGAGAAGTCTTTTGACAAATTTTGCTGTGCTATGACACTTTTATGTAATTCCTTCATCTGGACACCGGAAAACACAGAATGTGCCCAACTATTTCTACCATAACAGCAGGCCGAGGTCACCAAGAGTCCATTAACAAATAAAATGAACTCTGCCCCATCCTGTGCTGGGGCTCATATGGGAATGGAATGCATTCAGTGACATTATTTGCAGTTAATTTTATAGAACAAAAAATAGTGATATAGGTTTCACGGTTGAGAGATTTACACTAGTCTTCTTTTTTTCAATCACTTTTTTTAAAATCAATTTGTACTCTATTCACATTAAAGGCGATTGCCCTGTTTCCTGCTATGCAGTGCTCCAAACTGGTTGTGCTTCACAGCTCCATCTCAAAATGCAAGTCTGAGTAGACTGACGGGGGGTGTGGAGCAGTAAATAAATAATTGGTTTGTAAATTTAAAACTTTCCCTGCCGTGCACAATGGCAACGACAATACAGACTTTTGAACATATGCCCGGCTGCTATAGAAACTTTAACCGATCACCTATAATGTACTATCTCATAGGAGGCTTCCCCCGCAAGGCTTAAGGCTCTTTTTAACCAGAGGGAAGAAATAATGCAAATCCTATTTCTCTCTAGGCACACAAAACCACACGGGGACTACATTATATTGAAAAATGTAAATAGTTTATTACCCACAATACAATTATGGCAAAATTACACGTCCTAATTAATTCAAAAAGATCGCAACTGCAATTCACAGACCACTCACATCATATTCAAGAATATAGTATATATCCTATAAATATAAACACAAATAATAAGTAAATAATACAATATAAAGCAAATTGGACACACTCATCTAAAAAAATCTCATATCAATAATGAATATAGGGGGGAAAAACCCACCCCTCAGGTGTGGTCATAGGAGGAAGAGACTGTTCTGTGTTCCAAAGCATTAGCCAAAATCTGCATGCCCAGGATTGTGTGCAGTTACCAGATATTGAAGTCATTACTGTGGAAAGGAATTAAGGAACAAAGAGAGGCTAAATGAATTAGACAAAGGGGGCAAATAAGTTAAATAAAACGGCGCCTCCTTAGTGGCAATGTCTTTCACCATAACAACATATAGCAACACTATGGTGGGATAAGAGTAAGCCCCTGTTCACACTTCTGTGGTGCAACATGGCAGATGTATTGTAGGGTGCATTGTGGCACGCTGCTATAGGGAAGCCCTTTCATTTCAATGGGCTGCCTACTGCAGCTAATTCACACTCAGGGAAGACAAAAACATTGCATTGCCCCACATAGCATGTTAATAGGTTTCCATGCATTGCGGCAAAATATAACACACGAGATGGCTAGGTGCATTGGGGTGCCATTAATAAACAGCGCACCTAACAATGTACAAAGAAACAGCGCACCTAACAATGTACCATGAATCAAGAATCTATAATAACCAAATAAGTAATTACTACCAGTAAGATCATACAAAGTCCCACTCATTGTTATTTATCTGTGATGGGGAAAAAAAGAGGGGGAACCACATGAGTAAATTCAAGTTCTACAACACTTTTGAATAACTTGCTATGACTGAGAAATACTCACCTTATTCCTCCCCAATGCTTTCTCCCTAGAGTATGAACAGTGCCTCAGAGCCACTTCACTGGTCATGGTCTCTCCATTGTCATGTACAACCCGGACCAGACAAATGATCCATTAACCCTTAGAGGGAAGGGGCACTGCCTTTCCATTTTTACAGCTGTCTGGAATTTATCTTTAATATCATAAAAACAGAAGAGGCTTTTAATCATTTGGAAGTCGTAAAAAAAATAAAAAAATGCTTGTTAGGTAAATACTGCAATAAAGTATATCTACTGTAAAGCCCAAACATTTTTCTTCATCTTTTTTATTAATGCGGAAACTTTTTTAAAACATGGACATGTTTCTTCAGGCTGCAAAGTTCCACAAGGTACATGTTAACATCTCTGTTCTACAGTTCTAGTCATCAAACATCCTGATATAGGTTATCAGTATCAAAAAAATACTAAGGTTGTGCTGTGTTTTAATATCAAAATGTTTTAAAAGGATTTATTTACATAGCAATTAGATTTAATTTATATTGTCAATACAGACATGGCTTGTTATACATTTGGCCTCCCCACTACCTAAAGGATATTTGAACCAAGAACAAAAAATAATAATATAGTTCAGCTTAGCAGTCCATAGATGTGGTCATTGCATTAGTTTTTATTTTTCAGGCCAAGAACATTTTCAGCATGTACAGAATATATCTATAGAACTTGACAGAAGTGCAGTGCCCTTGTAACTTCCACTGGACTAAAAGTACAAGCATGGTCATCTTCTTTCCAAGTTATCTTCTGTAAACTACAAATTCTTACGCATTCCATGTAATGTAGATAAAGAGAACCATGGCTCCCTATATAGATTCAGTGGAATGAGCAGGCATACTTTTTTTTTTTGGCCTTGGATACACTTCAATACTGCTTTGCTGCCTGGGGTTCTGGGAACTCAAATTATGGAGCCATCTTAATGTGCTGCCCAGATATTCCTGACACAACCCACCATAACCTACTTGTCTGAGACAAAGCATCAAATCAAAGGATTTTATAAAAAGAATATTAAAAGTATATTATGTGGATATACTGTTTAAATCTCATTTAAAAAGGTCATGGAAAGCTCCAGCAGTTCACTCACTGATTTCCTTTCTAGTCTGGTCTATAAAGCAGAATTCCAGCCTCACGTGTCTGTCCCATCGTCTTCTGCCTGTGGTGCTTGGTGGACAACTGTGCTGCTCTTTAAATTTTCTCCTCTTCTCCCCACTGCATATCTCCAATATTTCACTGAAGGGCACTGCAGCGGGCTCTCTTCTAGTATAGATGCCCAGTCCCCTACGATACCCACCAACCATCTTAGACATACCGCCCAGGTTTCAGGGGGTGTCCATCGCTGTTGTGGTGCCCTATGTTGTACAATCAACTTTCGGCAGACCCAGTTTCATCTGGATAAGAAAAATACTGTAGCGCCTGCCCCCCTGTGCAAACTGAATCCTAGGTCTAAGGAACTGCAGCTAACAGTGTACTGCAAGTTGTTTTTCTCTGTATGTGTATTGTTTCCCAGCGAGTACCAGCAATATGCTATGATCCTTAATGTATTATGTGATAATGCTGTATTATTGACTTATACAGAAGCTGTAAGAAGGAACTCATGTCTTATGTGAGATGTGCAGTGAGATCTAGACTGCAAACACAAATAATAGACAGCATCTGGTTATGGTCTACTATTCCCATTTAGACAAAACTGTGTATGTTAGTTTAGGCATCATGTCTGCTAAATGCCAATCACGATTGAGTGTGCATTACTGCAGTGATGTACTGGCTCCACTTGGCTGCTCCCATATTTTTAAGGTAGAAAACCTCAGATAAAATGTTAAAATAAGCTGCACAGAAAGCAGGAAGGGGGGGGTGTTGGGGAGCAGAGTATAGTTAGATAGTGATATATGTAAAACATTCAATAAGAGGGTAAACGATATCAAGTTTTTGAGATTGTGTATGTGCATGCCCATAGATGAAAGTCGGGTCGTGCTTTACAAAAAACTAAGCAAGTAAAACCTATTAATCCAGCTGTAAAAGTTGAGGAAACCTTAAAAACAAGGCCTGTTAGGACCATTTAGTTAACACCAGTTTATCTTTGTCTTCATAAAACTGGAAAGAATTTGTGATCAGTACATTTTAAAACGCTTATTATTTCAGTAGTACAACTTCTTACTATTTGGAAATGTAAAAAACAAAAACTAAAAACTGCACACATTTTATACTATGTAAACCAGGGCACGACAAGTCACAATGGTGACCTGGCACCTGGGATTACAAATTGCGTCCTGGCGCCTGGGCTTTTGTCAGCCTGTTCACTCCTTGTACCAGGGGTGAGCAATTCCTATTGCCCAACACCCCCAGACATGCATTTCTGGGCGCCAAACAGAAGATTTGGCTTTAACATCTTAAAAAAAAAAAAAAAGCTTTAGCTCTGTTGCTTACCCGCAGTGGGTAAAAAAAAGAGCTTAAGTTTTTTTATTCTTCCGAACATACCGGCACCTCCGTGTCTTCTCCATCCTTAACCCCGTAGATCTGCTGTTGCTATGCGGAATGGTGCTTCCACACTCCACTTGCCTCATGTTCACCTCTCCTCCTCCTCCCTGCTAGTCCCCACATGCAGTGCTGTTTTTAGCTTAAAAAGGGATTTCAGCTGCATTCCAGCACGTTTGTATGCGTTTTTGATGTGTTTTCATGCGTTCCAGTGCATTCCAGACCAGACAAAATAGACATGCAGTATTTTTCTGGTCTGGAACAGACTGTGCTGGTGTGGACAGAGGCCAGAAAAAGCATAGGGATACATTAGGATGCATTTTGGGTCTAGAAACAATCTGGTCTGGAGATTATGTGGATGTTGTGTGAATGGGACCTAAAGGGTTTTAGCCCCAGCACCTTCAAGTGTTAAATCATTACACTTTGAGATGATTAAAAAGGACATATATCCCTTGAAGTTACCATGGGACCGGTAAGGTCAGTAGAAGTAATTAATGGCTTTTATTTTATTCTGCAATTTTATACTCTGAAGATGAACCTCCATGCTTCCCTGTGACACATGTAGGCCGATGAGTAAAAAAAAAAAAAAAAAAAAAAGGCTTTTTAAAAAAAAAAAAAAAAAAAAATGGCTTGTGCAATAACATTTTTATATATATTTAAAAACCTAGTACATTTAAAACTGTAATAGCAGTGAGCGAGTCAGAGACAGGAGAGCATCACTCACATATTATGATTTTAAATCTAAGGTCTCGTTCACACCTAGGCGTATTGCATATGCGCGTCTGTCGCACGTTTTTTTACCGCGATTCGCAGTAAAAAAGTTGCGCGACCGTTGCACGTTTCCGAAGGCTACTTGGCTGTATCCCAATGGAAACGCGCAACAAAACGGCCCAAAGTAGTACCTGTACCTTTTCAGGCGTGGGCCGTTTTGCAGCGCGTTAGGGACGGGCGGAACGAGGTGGAACAAGACCATTGAATACAATGGGATTTATATTTTTGAGCGTTTTGTAGAGCGTTCGTCGAGCGTAGAACGCGCTACAAAACGTTCAGGTGTGAACGAGGGCTTAGTTCTTAGGGATCCTAAGAAGGTTTAAATAGGCAAAAGCTGAGAAACATAACTGTGTGTAAACCTATGTTGTGCATCTGTAAAGATAAAAAAAAAAGGCTTTGTTAGTTTAAAAAAAAAACCTGGCTCCTAACTTTTTTTAGTTGGCTCCTAGATTCAAAGCAAATTTGTCAAGCCCCGATGTAGACTATAAGCTAATTTTATAGCAGTGGAAATATTATTGCCGTGCAGCATGCATGCGCAAAGACTGTCTGGGAAAAAAAAAGTTGCAACAGTGATTATAGTGTGGGTACTCGGTTTCCTAGCAGTAAATAAAATTATAGGCTTTCAAAATAAAGCAATGACAGGGCTTACACGGACTGAAAGATAACTATCGAATCAATTTTCCATTAAACACAAAATCAACAAATGTGAACTGTTGCCACATTTCAGTCAAACTTGACTCCGCATGATCAGTACTGCAGGCAAATAATATGAATGGATAAATTGATGAAGGAACAGAATAGTAACATGTGAATGCAACATACTTGCTGGTAAAATAAGTATATAAAAACACAAACCCCTCACTGCCAAAACATGCAATATAAAAAGGCATTCTGGTTCACTTATACCAACATTAGGCTCTGAACTGAACACAATTAATATTCAATTCTGTAAAGTATTGATGTTTTCAAATCTATTCAGGGTTTAAATAGTAAATTTGTCATTCAAAAATAAGAAATAGAATAGCAAAGGCGGCCATTTGTCATGAGCGATTTAGGCAGTTAAAAGAGCTTAGGAACACATCTTGGATTACTCTTAAAAGGAGAACTATGGGGTCAGGGCTTTCCCCCATAGTTCTCCTTAGGGTAACGGGAGGACACAAAGTAGCGTCCTCCCGTCGCCCTAGCTACAGTTTGCGGTATACGGAGACGCCGGAGCGGATCCCGACATCGATGTCGAGATCCGCCCAGCTGCGTGAGTGACAGCTGGCTCTGCCTATCTAGAGGCAGAGCCAGCTGTACCCGCCCCCTCCCCCGTCCGTTCCGCCAGTCAGCGCTGGCGGAACGGGGAGAGCGAAATCCAGCCCCTCCCACTGTCACAGCAGAGAGCCGTGACAGGATCGAGAAGTGAGCGAACACCGGCATGTGTTCGCTCACCTCCCGATCTACTGAGCCGACCGGTGACAGTCTAATTGTCACAGGTCGGCTAGAACTATGGAGGTGAGTGAAAAGCACTCACCTCATAGTTCTCCTTTAAATGAGAAGTACAACAAACATTTAAATGGCTTGAACAAACTGTGGCAAACAAGCAGTCATTTGGGTTGCTGAAACAACCATTTCTAATATTGCTTTTCTCATCAGCAGAATTCACTTTTAGGCTACCTGCAAAACAGTGTCCAATATCTTAGATCTTGCCTAACCCTCTCCTCTTCATATAGCAGATCCTTACAGTGATATTCTTAAACCGGTAAAATGGCATGGACTATAGCCAAAGGTGTGCACACAGTAAACATGAGGGCTGTGAGAACACAAATGCAGCTGTAAACTGTGGGAGACACATGAAAGACATCCACCTACCACACAGTATAAGGACCTTTATCGACGGGCTTGCTGTGGTGTTCAGAACTGCTTCTGCCCACCATACACTTTAATGGGAACACAAAAGCAGCTTGAAGCAGGTTGATTCAACTTACAAGGAGAATAAATGAATCCCTGTTCACACCTGGGCATTTAGAAGCTCAAAGCTATTCACGACAAAACTATCAACACAAGAAATCCCATTCATTTCTATGGCCCCTGTTAACACTGAATTTTGTTGCAAGCTGTAAAACGCCAAACGCTGTAAAAGGTACATGAGCTTCTTTTGGACAGATTACAGCGCATTTAGATTTCAATGGAAGCACATGAAAACGTGCAACACAAGCGGTTTGCACATTTCTGTGTGCATGTTTGCTCATTCACCACAATGCATTTCAATCTGCTTATCAAAATGTGCGTCTTTGTATATGCACGTCTAACGCACATAAAAATGTGCAAAACGCCGACACCTAGGTATTAACGGAAACTTAAGTTCAGTGTAATAAACTCTTCGGGGGTTGCAATTGCTGCTCTCCTTCTGACTAGAGGATAAACTAAATCTCCAAGCAAAGTCCTGGTCTGGCTTGCCAGTAGTGCAATTAAAATTACAAAGCCTATATCGAACAGTAAACACTATAAACTCAAAATGACAACTACTGGAGCTAAGCTGCACTTCTACAGTGTGTAGAGCAGTGGTTCTCAACCTGTGTAACCTCAGCACCCACATTCCTCCTTTGTCATTAAGTCGTGACCCAAGTTGCACTGCAATGGAACGAACGGCACTGCGGTACTGCGCGTTCCGATGCGGGCAATAGAACTGTGGGTGGGAGGTGCATTTGGGGTGCCATTAAAATGAATGGCAATGCACTTTTCACACTAAAACGCTTGGTAGGTGCGATTGGGAAGTACAGTGCGTTAATCGGACGGAACTGTGCGATTAACGCACATTCCTAGTATGAATGTACTAGTGTGAATGGGCCCTCAAAAAGACACAACCACAGACACAATCTCACACACAGATACACTTTTTTTTTTAAGATCTACCCAGTCTCCCTACCTTTTGAGAACTGGAGTGGATCCTTAGCCTGGGGTCCAGTGTGGGCTGCTGTACTGTGATAAAGCTCCATCCATATGTGCAGTGCTTGTACAGCTCCCTTGCAAACCCTGTAGAGGTGCAGAGAGCCAGGATGTTACATCACACCGGTCCAGGCACCTCTACAGGACAACGAAGGGAGCTGTAATCAATGCACATATGGATGGAGCCCACCCTACCTCAAGCTGACACTCGGCACCGGGTAGCATATTTTGAATGGCTACTTGGTGCAAGAACTGCCAGTGCTGCGCTAGGGGTAGGCTGAGGAGCCTCATCATGAAAAGTGGAACTGGGCAAATGGGACTTCCTCAAAAGGAAGCTGCCAACAGCCCCAGAACCCTCAAACTGTATAGTTGAGACACACTTGAACAGCCAGGGAATGGAGAGTTTGAAACGTATTCTAAGGAAAGAAAACTCTGGCTTTAGCTGTTGCTAGAACAAGACCAAGATACTCCAAGCAGAAAGTCAGTTCCAGAGCTGACCTCAGAGGTTAGGCTGGTTCCTGAACTTTCAAAGCTCTGGATCGTTCAGGCTACAATGTCAGTCAGAATCTGTGCTGCCTGCTCCATTAGCAGGAGGTCATCAGCATACCCCACAATAGGGATTCCCGGAGAGCACAACAAGGATAGAAAGGGGGACACACACACGGTGAACACTGGAGTAGCAGAGACGCACAGCCTTTGTTCAGTTGGCTAGAGTTGGACAGACTAGCATGACAGCCAAGGCAGGTTGCAAAGCAGGGCCTGCCAGAGAAAATCAATGTTTTGCAAAGGGCTTACTATTGCTTATCATTGGGATCCTTAAACACAGCGCATCCTCAACGGGGACCATCATTTCCATGTTAAGGCAGGATACTGCCTGATCCACAGAGGAAGTGGTCCACTTTTAACAAATTACTCATAGTTACATAGTTACATAGTATTTGAGGTTGAATAAAGACATTAGTCCAACCTATTAGGATCAAAACAGGTACAGGACAGCCGGTCATTTAGGGGATGGCTTACAATATGTTTTTGTGCGTTGCATTAACACAATAGTGCAAATCAGCCTTAAGCACATGCACACCTAAACAAACTACTTATACACCGCTCAATTCCCAAAATCAGACAACACCGACCCAACCAGGCACATCAATCAGGTGCAGGCTCCAAGCATACTAGCTGGCATAACAAAATTCTGAAACTCCAACGTAGAGCCGCACATCCTACAGTTCATTAAAAAAAAATCAGATTGATTAAAAGTTCGTACCATCCAAGTACACAGTAATTTAATCCCACACCGATCCTATAGCCGTTCACGCTTTCCACCAGATAGGCGTAATCATAGAGACTGTCTATCTGGTGGAATGCGTAATCGGCTATAGGATCGTGTGGGATAAATTTAATGTATACGTGGATGGTATGAACTTTCAATAAATCCGATTTGTTTTATGAACTGTCAGATGTTTGGGAATTTAAAAAAAATAAAAATACTTATGTTATTTCACAATGTGTGCATTTGTTCTATGTTTATTACCATTTTTAACAAAAGGTTTCACCAAAAATTACCATAATATGTGTGAATCGCCATTTCAATTATCCAAATCACGTGAAAAAAAAGCTACATTTTTGTCTCCTCTAAATACCGAATCATGCACAGATAATATAAGTAAACCAGAATCTGCCTTTCCCATGATTGTATAATTGAAGTGGTTATTCAATTGTGTGAAGATTCTCAATATAATACAATAAAAGTGGTTGCTCACTACAGGAACAGGGTAAGATAGGGTAAGATTAAAAAAAATAAAAAATGCTGGGACATGCTCTAGAGCAGGGGTAGCCAAACTCTGGCCCTCCAGCTGTTGTGGGACTACTAATCCCATGAGGCATTTCAAGACTGGCAGCCACGACTCCCAGAGGCAGATGCATGATGGGATATGTAGTTTCACCAGTTTACCTACCCCTGCTCTAGAAGGAAGAGATGGAGGTTGGGGGGGATTTGGGTAATGCCAAGGCATCCACTTTGGTTGCCAGTATAGCCTGTCAGCAACCTTTTGTGACGGTATCCAGTAAGTATACAGATCACACAAATTTGTGCAGAAAATATCTGGGGTTGTGGCTACCTGCAAGGGAAAATAAAACAAAATTAACCTTTATGTAGTCACTCCATAGGTTTGTAAATCAAGCTTTCCTTTCGGATATGCAAAGGTACCAACAATCCTTCAGATGGCAGCAGGCGGGTAATACATAATGACTGCTAACATGAATGTTTGGTGCCCGGGATATCCGAGTGCTTTTTCTCTTTGGTCACAATCTAATGGGTGGTAAATCTATACTGGTAAGTCAACCACACACAAGTTTGGCAATCAAATCTTTAATCGGGGCAGACTTGGCCACAAGATGTCAGGCAAGGTTGTACAAAAAAACATGCTGGTAACAGTTGCCTGTACCTAGAGAAATCTAGGGGCCAACATTGTTGACCTTCAGAAAATATCAATTGCCTAGTCTACATACTTCTGGGACAGAAAATCAGAGAGAACTAGCAAAAGTGTGGCCATTTCAGAACAGGCAAATGTTTGGAATAATATAAACAATGCTGAAAAGTAGTGCTAGTGGGCAGTGACGTGCACTGAGGGTATAATGGCAGCCAGTATGTGCAGAAGAGGAATGTGGAGGATATGACAGCAGGCTTTATGTTACCTTTCCAGTGGGCAGTGACTTAAATACCACTTCAACATTTTTTTTTTCCTTTTTAAAAGGACCCTTTAATTCAAGTGCACACCACAATGCACATACTGTGAAAAACAACGTGTTGTGTGTTCTTTTCATCCACTATGGTGTGTTGGCAGGCCAATCATAATGACCCGAGAGGTGCTAAAAAGCATTGGCTGTTGTAGCTCACAAAGTGAGGAAAGATTTAACCCACTGCAACCATAAAGGTAAGCATCCATCTTTTTTTATAACAGGGTGCAAAAGCTTGACACAAGATCACCATAACCCTTTCGCTGCCACCGCCGTAAGACATATGGTGGAACAAAACTGTTCCCAGCTGGCCAGGTCAGTATGCCTTACGGAGGTGGCAGTTACAGTTCTGGTTTAAGCTCATGGTCGCTTTAGCGACCATGAATTTATACCAGAACTGTTCCCCAGACAGTCCTTGTTAAATTAGCCGCTGATGACAGCCATTAACAAAGAATATTTATTAACTCAATACAGTTTTATCTTTTAGATTTAGTCAGAAAATAATATTTTTTGTGCACAGATACTAATTTGAGTGCTTTATCAATTGAATTGTGTATTTTTATCGGTTACATGTTAATTTGAGAAACATTTGTGCAATTATCGCAGGGCCTACAAATTTAGTAGCACCATCTTTTTATTCTACCGGGGACTTTTACAAACGCTGGCAACGCAGCAGTTGAAAATCAAATCAATGTGAAAAATTGCAAAAATGGCGTGGCCAGCTGAGTTGCAAAATGTTCCGGAGGGCTTGGCAGCGAAAGTGTTAAAGGGGGAAAAATAGCATTGGGAGGTAACAGCATTTGTACTGTTATAGAAGTTTTTCAAATCATAGCACAATGCTAAAACCACCTCATTACTATAGTGAAGGTTTGACTGGATCCAAAGCATGGTATTCCCTCTGCTGACATGGGTAAAAGTTACAGTTCTGAAACCACAATCATCTTACACATCCACAATGCCTAACTGACCAAAAACACAGGCAATCTAAAAAGGAGCTGCTCTACATCTCTAACAAGCACATTTCCTAAAAAGCAGAAATACAGGTGAAACTCGATTAGAATATCGTGCAAAGTTAATTTATTTCACTAATGCAACTTAAAAGGTGAAACTAATATATGAGATCATTACATGCAAAGCAAGATAATTCAAGCCGTGATTTGTCATAATTGTGATGATTATGGCTTACAGTTCATGAAAACCCCAAGAACCCCAAATCCACAACCTCAAAAAAGTAGATTACATGCAATCAATAAAACAAGGATTGTACATAAAACAATATCGGACCTCTGAAAAGTACAAGCATGCATATGTACTCAGTACTTGGTTTGGGCCCCTTTTGCAGAACTTACTGCAATTACTTTTGCACGATATTCTAATTATTCGAGTTTCACCTGTATGTTTCAAGACAAACACTACACTCTATTCCAGCCAAGTGTAAAAAGGATGCAAACCAAATCCTGCTAGTAGATGTCAACATTTCAACTCTGCTGAAAAAATAGGAAACACACTGCAATGCTCTGCAGATTTCTTTGGCAGCACAAGTTTTATTAGTCACATACAGTAAACAGTCATGGACATTTAAGCTGGCCACACGGTAACAGGAGTAGCCTATCTACAAATCCCATCATGCCTCTGCCTCGGGGAGTCATGCCTGTGGCTGTTGAGTTCTTCCAATGCCTCGGGGTATTTGTAGTTTCACCACAGCGGAAGGGCCGCAGTTTGGCTACCACAGTTGATGACTAGTTTTAACCACCCTCAGCCACCTGCTGGAATTTCAACACTGCGGCTGCAAAGAAAATATACAGCATGTCACATTTGACAGGCGATGCGGCTTGTCAAATGCTACAATTTAAATAAATGGAACTCACGTGGTTACAGTGTACTACTTCAATTGAAAAGCCTATTTAAAAAACCTTTCATTCAGGAGGCAGCAGTATCGCCTCAAGAACATTTAGGACTTGTTCACACCATGTCCGGATCATGTCCAGACCAGAACAGTTTGTTCCCAGACCAAAAATGCATCCCAATGTATCCCTATGGTATTCCTGGCCTCTGTTCACACCAGTGCAGTCCATTCTGGACCACACACAAAAAAAAATACTGCTCGGCTCATTTTCTCTGGAAATGCATCAAAACCGCATACAAATGCACTGGAATGCACTGGACTGCACCTGAAAGCCCTTTTTAAGCGAAATAAAAAACCGCTCAAACGCGGGAAAACGGAATCCACCGTGGGCCAGTTTAAAGCCACTTCAGCTGGGCTTTAAACTAAAACAGAAAAACTGACAGGCGGACCTGATTGGAAGCCCAATGTTAGTCTATGGGTAGGTGGATCTAAACGGACGTGCGTCCATTTTACATCCAGTTACCTTCATATACTGCCAGCTCAGGAAAAGCAACAAGGATCAGAGCTTAATTTCACTGGACCTGATTACATCAGATTACCCCCAATCTGGCGCAAACGGTCACAAGTTCACATTTGATTCCCCATAGACCAGGGGTCTCAAAGTACCGCTTACAGGTACATATCCAGCCAGCTGACAAGTCAGGCACGCGGTGATGGACTGCTTACCTGACATAAGGGAACAGCTACAAGGTCTGCATTTGTCGAATGCAGACTGCATGTTTGAATCTGTTGGCCCTCTATGATTAAATGACATTACCTAAAGTATTGGGACGCCTGCCTTTACACGCACATGAACTTTAATGGCATCTTAGTCTGTAGGATCCAGTATTGAGTTGGCCCACCCTTTGCAGCTTCAACTCTTCCGGGAAGACTGTCCACAAGGTTTAGGAGTGTTTGACCATTCTTCTAGAAGCGCATTTGTGAGGTCCGGTACTGATGTTGGAGAGAAAGCCGGGCTCGCAGTCTCCGCTCTAATTCATCCCAAAGGTGTTCTATCAAGTTGAGGTCAGGACTCTGTGCAGGCCAGTCAAGTTCCTCCACCTCAAACTCGCTCACCCATGTCTTTATGGACCTTGCTTTGTGCACTGGTTCGCAGTCATGTTGGAACAGGAAAGGGCCATCTCCAAACTGTTCCCACAAAGTTGGGAGCATGGAATTGTCCAAAATGCCTTGGTATGCTGATGCCTTCCCTTCACTGGAACTAAGGGGCCAAGACAACCCCTGAGAAAAAACCCCACGCTATAACCCCTATCCATGAAGCTCTTTACGCACTGTTGTTGTGCCAATCTGAAGGCCACACAAAGTTTGGAGGTCTGTAGCTATTGACTCTGCAGACAGTTGGCGACTTCTGCGCACTGTGCGCTTCAGCATGCACTGACCCCGCTCTGTCATTTTAGGTGGCCTACCACTTCATGGCTGAGTTGCTGTTGTTCCCAGTTGCTTCCACTTTGTTAGAATACCACTAACAGGTGACCGTGGAATATTTAGTAGCAAGGAAATTTCACAGAAAACCCGAATCCAATGGAGGGGTGTCCCAATACTTTTGGTAATATAGTGTATACATACATACTGATATGACACAGAAACATTAACATACCTACATCAAAGAAATGCTGACAATACACACGCACAAACCATCACAAAAAAATATACCGACATTGCATACAACGAAATCATCACAAACACATATACTGACTTTATAAAGACCCACAGATATTAACACTGGTGCCATATATAGTTACATTTTATTTTGAAGTATGAAATTTGGCAAGCAACCGCCATGGTAGAAGAAAATTTGTCCTCCATTATAAAATAGAGGGAAAAAACTGGACAGACACAAATGTCAAAACTGTGACATCCGTACAAGTCTCTTCCTGATCAGACTGTGTTAAAAAGCCTCAGAGCCCCTGTGAGGTTTTTATTCCCATCTGTGTCCCTACTGGGGACATTCACCCCTCACATTCTGTCATGACATAAAGGGAAATCGCTCCAACAGACAAAAACAGAGACATGCATTCAGTAGTGTGTGGAAGGTTAACATGGACTAGCAGCACAAGCACAATTAACTTTCTTCTTATGAAAAATGAAATATTGGCCATGCTTGCACATAATAAGCAGCTTAGGGGGCTTAAAAGTGTCCAATACGGATAGGATTGTGCATTGCTAAAACAATATTTGACCAAATATGCCAAATAGTGTAGTTTCTGGGGAGTTTTTATGTCCATATTGGTGAATGTTAATAATCACATGATTTTAGGTCAACTAGTCCATCAAATGGGTAGTGTACAAGTCAAAAAGCTGTTATATGTTGCCACAAAAGAACCCAAGTAAGTAGGTGTCTACCTGTTGAGTTTGGGATTCTAGGCTTAGCTTCCACCACTGTGTCGCTGTATCTGTGGGGGCCTCCTAGATCACTGAATATTTTACAATCTGAAAACTGACTACAGTAGTCAAATGTTCAAAACTGGTCTCGTCATCTAGGGCTCTTCTAGTAGTAAATTAAAAGAATTCATTCTGCAACATTAAAGCCTGCAAGATGCAGCAGGCACCATTTCCGACAGGATCCAGCTCACATTAAAGCAAAGGCTTCATACTTTTGTGTACTGAGCCATTTAAAATAATACACACTTTTAGGACACTCCAGTGTCAAGGGAGAACTCATGCCAGGTACCAGACATTCATGTACTAATACTTCTGCACATAAGATATTACATAAGGAAAATGTAAATTTACAGCGTCTGATAAACGTGGTACATGCCAGCACAGCACTTTGTGGGACTGTCAAGACTGTCTCCCCATACATAGTATTTGTTTTTTAAATGACAATGCAGGTTAATTAAGCATGTTATCTTTTCATCATTTCTGCATTCAAGCTGCTCACACAGGTCATCAAAACAGATCTGACTGACTAGTTATGGACACATTTCAACTACAAGCAGCAGAATGCCCTGGAAGTCGATTGTGTAGGTTTGACAAGCTCGATTACACTGGAAGGTACATTGCACTCGGTCATAATGAGATCTACTTTCACGATCTCTCTCTAAACATGAATCCACACAGCTTGCAAATAAGAATGAACCTATTAAAAAGCCTTCCATCAGAATCTGCATTTACTACTTTTCAATACAACTTTTGCCTGGTGTCACACATGCAAACAAATTCCCCCTTTAGAGCCAAGCACACACCCCTTTCCACACTACATAATACCCAAGTCATCAGATCGGCTGCTATATAATTATGCAAGAAATACCATTGTGAGCAGACAACAGTCAACAAGACCATCTCTTTTCAACTGTTATGATAAACCTCAGAGACTGTGAAAAAACAGCAACATAAAAATAATTTTGTGAATGATTATTAAACACTACCTCTTTCTGAAAAGTTTTACACATGCGTAAAGGGGAAAGAAACAATGTCCCATAGAGGGAGGGGTTAAAGTACAAGCTCAGAAGAGAGATGTAATCCTATGTGACACTTTGCTCTCAAACAATAATTAGCACCTTTTCCAAGCACAAACATACGGCCATTTAGTCTTTAAAAAGAAAGCCCAGTGTAGCCGTAGATCACAAACATTGCAGATGCCTGCAGTCTGTATATATACAGTAGCTTGAACGCATACAGGGAAAAAGAAAAAGCCCCCAACCCCCACAACATTCACTCTCCCTCCTCCCCCTCCCTTCCTTCCTTCTCTCCCTCCTGTTAGGCCTTCAGTGGCTTTGAAAATGCAAATCCGTTGATATTTAAGAAAGATTCACTGGTGCAATTTACGGTTGTGGAATGGTATGACAATAAAAATGCCTTTTGTTTTTGCAGCAGACAAGTGCCTGCATGACACGGAGAAAAGAAAAAAAAACACAAAAACCTTTAAACAAGATCCCTATACACCTCAAATTTAACTGAATAAATGAAAAAAGGCACACAAAGAGTAAACATTTCTAAAACAGCAGACAAATGAGATATCAGTACATCATAATCAAGAAAACACTAAAATTGCTGCAGTGGCGTGAAAAAAAAAATCAAAAATAAAAAAAATAAAAAAAAGGAATAAAGGAGTCACAATTCCAAACTATTTTTAATTCACAGTAAAATACACGAATATGTAGCACGCTATTATTATTTTTTTAACCAAGACTCAGATATACACTGCAGCAACTGAAGGCTTCCCCTAGTAGAGATCTACAATATAAACAATGTGTACAACGACAGCAAAAGCTACAGAAATGCACAGATGGCAAACCAGATCTGTAGATCAGTAAAACCATGCTTCAATCAAACACACACATAGCAAACCGAGCAATTACTGGAGACACGGCATCGAAATATTCCACAGTACTGACCTTATAAAGTGCAACTGTGCTATAATCCAGCGATTTGAGGCATACAAGGTAAATCCAGTACAAAAAATGAAGGAATAATACACAAAATAAAAACAGACGTAAATTCAAAAACAATAATAAAAATAAATTCCAAGCACACTTTTGCTTTTTTCGTTAAAGGTAAATGTGCATAAACCAGAGACTGGCAGCCATTTTGCATTGATCGTTCTCTCTGCTCTCTCTCCTCCTCCCTCTAGCTCGCTCTCCCTCTCTGAAGGAAGCAGCTTTTTTTGTGACCTTCAAATAGAGGCAGGTCATGTGACCAGGGCTAGACTTGTCAATCAGGACAGCCAGTGAAAAGAGGAGGGCCTACCACACTTAAAGAGACAGTGGCTTGATCACTGCTGCCGAGAAGCAGGTCCTGGATTTCAGCCATGGCATTTCTCTGCTTTAGATTCCAGACTGGTATTTGTTTCTTAATAGTGCACCGCAGCTACACTCAGCAAGTGGCGTTTTAAAGTTACCTATGCAAGCACTTTTAGAGTAATTATCCATTCTATGAACATACATTTTTTTTTGAGGACAGATTGTTTTTACACTCCCCAACATGCAGAAAAATTCAACATTCCAATATACCCCTGCAGTAAGATTTTTTGGGGGGCCATATCAATAAGGCAATTTATGTGTAGAAGCTTTAGAAGCTAATTAAATATAAAACACAAAATAACTGAAAAATCAGGTTATCACACCTAAAAAAATCAAATTATAAATGAGGAAAGTTTACAGAATATCTAAACCAAAAGAACAAAATGTGCATATATTGCAAATTACCGGTTCTATGATAAGCTCGATGTATTCGTTTTCATATAAAGAACCTTCTCAGCAAGCAAAGAAAATATTTGTTGATCTTGCCAGAAATACAATGAGGGGAATTTGTTAAAACTGGAGCAGTTGCCCACGGCAACCAATCAGCTTCTATCTTTCATTTTCAAAGCTCAACTGAACAAACTGAAGAGAGAAGCTGATTGGTTACTATGGGTAACTGCTCCAGATTGGAGATATGTTTGAGGTCCTGCCTGGGTGACAACTACAGCTCCTGAGCGTTGCCTCCCAAGTGTGTCATTTGCAGGATTAAAAGAGAAATATAGCCAAACCTTTTTTGCCATTGTTCTATTTAGGGTCACAATATGACATTTACCAATGTCCTCCTGTGACCCAAAACTCAGCAAATAGCAGGCTATTGTCCACTATATGCTGACGGCGCAGAGCTGTGCTGCAGCCGGGAAAGATCATGGCCAAAATGGTCGGGATGCACCCCACTGGTCAACTGACAGCTGGCCCTGCCTCTCTAGTCAAAGCCAGAGGAACGGAGAAGGGAGGGAGAAATCCCAGTGAGGAGCAGTGACAGACAGTCACTGTTCTCTATCAATAGAGTTGACGTGTGATAGCTGCAGTGTCACACGTTGGCTCCAAGTATGGGGATGAGTGTATTTCACTATCCCCATAATTCTCCTTATATATATGAAAAAGGAAAACAATAGCCTGAAAAAAAGAAAACGAATGCAGGCACCTCATCTACAGACTGGAATGCTGCCATATAATAGGATTTTTGCATCTTGCAACCTGATCTCTGGGGAAAAAATGGCAAGAGTAGAGTCCTGGTCCTTAATAGTACTAAGGTAAAACCGGTGGTGCAGACTCTGAAAAGCTCCGTCCCACGGAGAAACTCCTCTAAAAAACGAACACCAAGTGAAGCACGCCTTCCACGTCCGATTAAAAACCTTGCAGAAAACAGAATTCCGAGCCTTGTGCAACGTAGGGATAACATTATCAGAGATGACCCTGTACCACAGAACCTGGGCTTCAAATCAGTCTGTGGGACAGCAGATCTAGGCTGTCTGGCAAAGGCCAGGTGGTCTGCAAAAAGGTGCATTTGCAAGAAGTCTTACCAAGTCGATGTACCACACTCTCCTTGGCCAATCCGGGGCAGTGACAACCACCAAAATGCCCTCAATCTCAATCCTGCAAAGCAGTCTAGCAAGAAACTTCAGAAAAAGAAAAGGCATAGATCAAGACGTACTGATCACATAGAGCCACTAGCACATACACTGCTTCTGCCAGATGATCACTGGACCTGGATACAAACCTATGCAGGTTGTTAAACCTGGAGGCCAGGAGGTCCACATCCAGCGTCATTAGTTATTCCAAGAAATGGAGTCAGAAACTACTTTGAATCTCTGCAACATCTGGACAATCCAAGTTACACTACTCCACTGCCCACGCAAAATGTTCCCTTTAGAGGAGGTTGTCCAAGTATCCCATAATCAATATTCCTTGAGAGCAAGAGGGACAACACTAGAGCCAGCACCTTAGTGAACACCTGAGGTGCAGAGGACAGGCCGAAGGGGAGTGCAACCAAATTGGTAGTGCAGGGACCCCACTACAATGTGCAGGAAGAGCTGATGCACAAGAAATCTGAATTCTAGCTGGTAATGCATCCTTTATGTCCACTGAGGTCAGAAGGTACCTTTGATGCTGAGAGAGGCAATAACAAATCTTTGATTCTGTACAGAATTTTTGAACACGAATGTAAGCATTTAAGGTTTTGAGGTCCAGAATAGGGTGAATGCCCCCTATGGGCTTTGGAAAAGTGAACAGGATGGAGTAAAACCTCTGAAAATTTTCCAAAGGAGGGACTGGGGTATGAGCTCGTTTGTCCAAGGATCAAGAGTGCAAAACAGAGATGGACTAGGCACGGAAGAGACACTAGATAATTGTAGATGAGAAAGCAAGAAGGCAAAACTCAAGCTTATTACCTTAGGACACCTCTTGCAACCAAGCATCAGGAATAAATGACATACAATCATTTGCAAAGGCCAATAGACATTTCCCTACACTATAAAGTAGAGGTGCACCTTCATACCGAGGAAGGCTTGTTGGTGGACTTGAAAAGTTGGAATGCCAGGTTTTGAGAGTGGAAGGAAAGCCAAACTTAGGGGGCCTCCACCTGGAAGTGAAAGAGATGCTTCTGAAAAGGGGTAGAGGACTTGCAAGTCTGCTTCCTGCTATTCTAGGAAAGTAGATACTAATAACCCCCTCAAATCATCATCGATGGTAGCATTAAATGTTCCCCCAAAGGCCATACTAAGTAAGCACTTCTTGCAAACTCTGCAGTCTAGTTCAGCCTCAGAGCCCTGCACAACAGCACTGACAAAAGACCAATGCGAGACAGTAAACAGGAAGCTTGCAACAGACCATCGCATCTAAAAATTCAACGCCAAAGACACCTAGATCCATACGATCAACGATCTCTGGGTCAATATCAGTGTAATGCGCTTAAAAGGATTTGATCCAGCCACCCAATGGCAAAAAGAATGCCAATAGAACCAGGAAGGAAGTGTAGTGTGCACAAAACACACACACAAAGTTTCAGTCTCTTATCAGTGGGTTCCTTAAAAGAAGGTACATCCTCAAATAAAAGGCAAAGGATTGCTGGATTTACTGCAGAGATAGACTACTTCGTAAAAAACAGTTCATTAAAAAAAGTACAGCAGCAAAAAGCCTTGGGTGGGGGGGGAGTTACTGGTAGAAGCAAAAGGGCGATCTTTCAATTTAGGCATTATAGCAGAGGACTGCTGCAGCAGGTTTGTGGCTCTGCGGACAGGGTCTAGGATAAGCTTGGCAATCTGTGACAGTCATGTGTGACTGTGGTCAAACACCTTGTAGAGAGGGAAACAGGCCCAATAAAACCAAATGGTGGAGCTAAAAGAGGACTCCATGGAGGGGATAGTTTCCAACATTAACAGGCAACACAACTCCACACTACGACCATCGGCACTATAATAATGTGTGCTGTAGGCAGACTCCAAGCCTTTAGTGGACAGTATGCCAGGGACACCCAGAATAGCCGGTATGTCCCCAACCCACGTATCTAGAATCAGACATGTTGCAGCTGCAAGAGTGGTACACAATGTATAGGCGAAAGATAGGAGGGCTAGGCCTTGCATACTCATGGAGCTCAGACAGCTGGCACAATGACCAAGCAACAATACAGACTAGCAGCAGGCCTGTAGTTCCACATGACTCGAAGCAGGAGCAACAGTGGAGAGATGCTTACTCAATGCTGTCAAGAAAAGAGGAGGCAGAGTGTACACATACGAAACTCCACCCAGCGGAATATCTGCACTCTTTGCACCCAGATTGTTAAATCACATACACGGTAAGTCGCCAAAAACCGGGAGATTCAAAAGAGTTGCCTAGTAAACTAATAAAAATGATCAAACACCTGGTGCCTAGCCCACCCATGGAAATGCGTCTTCAGGAGATAGAGCAAGCACAAAGGAAATGCTAACAACTCTGGTCCAGGCAAGGGACTTGCATCAGCCTTTGCCAAAACCAGTCTGGAAAGTACTAACATGGTGCACCGTGCCCGAGTGTCACTGCCAGGCTGAACATGCAATGTTCGATCCAGCGAGGCCCGTCAGAGGAAGACCAAATGCCAAGACTAATGACCACTGTACTGGGAAGCTGTGAGAAAGCGAAGAAACCTCCTGCAGTTGCATGGAGCTGAACTTCGAATCTGCACACCTCTTGTCATTATTATTAGGGAGAAACATTCTTTTTTTTTTTGTTATAGAGAATTTAACAGAAGGTGCCCAAAAGGACTGCAGAAACACCCAAAACTCCCGAGGTAGAAATGAGCAAAGAAAGAAATAACAGTAGGGATATCCCTCTTTATGACACCAAGGGATGACCCCACAAGGCTTTTCCATTAAACAAATGTTGCTTTTGGCTAGACCGACCTTTTAATAAAAAAAAATGTCCCAAAAAATCCTCAACATGTATCTATATCCAAAATGTTTTTTGTTTTAAGTTTTGGACAGAATGGGGAAAAAAAGGTAGAGCTTGTCAGGTTTTATGGTATCCAGGGCTCCGTTACATAGACTTCCCTTAGATGCAATTGCATTCATAAGGGCACAGCCATTTAAAGGGACCTGCCCTATAAGATCTTCATCCTCCTGGTGGGCATACCCCCCAAAAGGTATCTTCAGAGACAGGGCTTCACAGAAATGGACCATTACCCTGGACTTGTACAGCACCCTGTGGCTACTCCACACACTGTACTAAGTGCCAAGGTGAAGTGCCCTGAGCAAATTACAGGTCAGCCCTGCATCTTCTTTCTGGCAGGGGCGAAGTATGACCTGCCAAGGCTCAGCCGACGAGAAAAATGACCGAGATAGCTACTTAGAGATGCCACTGTAGCTGTAAGCAGCTTAGACAAACTTGAAGTAGAAAAAAAGTGTAATAAAAAGGATGTGCTTCTCTGAGAGCAGAAAGAAGTTATCAATCACTAGCAAACAAACAAAAAACGAGGAGACTGGGACTGGGATTATACAGGGCTGTCCTTATGGCTTTGATCTGCCAGTGTCCAATCACCTAAAGATATCTGCATAACCTATAACCTATTGGTTTCAGATTTAAACTTCCTGTTTCCTTTGATGTACAGTCCTGGCCAAAAGTTTTGAGAAGACAAATAATCATTTTCACAAACCCTGCTGCTTCAGTTTGTATGGTGGCAATTTGCATATACTCCAGAATGTTATGAAGAGTGATCAGATCAATTGCAATTAATTGCACAGTCCCTCTTTGCCATGAAAATGAACTTAATCCCCAAAAAAACATTTCCACTGCATTTCAACCCTGCCACAAATGGACCAGCTGACATCATGTCAGTGATTCTCTTTAACACAGGTGTTAGTGTTGACAAGGACAAGGCGGGAGACCACTCTGTCATGCTGATTGAGTGAGAATTACAGACTAGCTTTAAAAAAGGAGGGTGGTACTGGAAATCATTGTTCACGTGCAGTCGTCATTGCTTTGCACAAAAAGGGATTCACAGGCAAGGATATTGCTGCTACTAAGATTGCACCTAGAATCAACCATTTATCGGATCATCAAGAACTTCAAGGAGAGAAGTTCAATTGTTGTGAAGAAGGCTTCAGGGCGCCCACGAAAGTCCAGCAAGCACCAGGTCCTCCTAAAGTTGATTCAGCTGTGGGATCGGGGCACCACCAGTGCAGAGCTTGCTCAGGAATGGCAGCAGGTAGGTGTGAGTGCATCTGCACGCTCAGTGAGGTGAGGTGAAGACTTTTGGAGGATAGCCTGGTGTCAAGAAGGGCAGCAAAGAAGCCACTGCTCTCCAGTAAAAACATCAGGGACAGACAGATATTCTGCAAAAGGTACAGGGATTGGACTTCTGAGGACTGGGGTAAAGTTATTTTCTCTGATAAATCCCCTTTCAGATTGTGTGGGGCATCCGGAAAATACCTTGTCTGGAGAAGAAAAAGTGAGCGCCACCATCATACCAACAGTAAAGCATCCATGCATGTGTGGGGTTACTTCTCAGCCAAGGGGGTAGGCTCACTCATAATTTTGCCTAAGAACACAGCCATGAATAAAGAATGGTCCAAAAACATCCTCCAAGAGCAACTTCTCCCAACCATTCAAGAACAGTTTGGTGACAATGCCTTTTCCAGCATGATGGAGCACCTTGTCGTAAGGTAAAAGTGATAAGTGGCTTGGGGAAGAAACACACAGAAATTTAGGGTCCTTGGCCAAGAAACTCCCCAGACCTTAAAAAGGAGAACTATGGGGTTAGTGCTTTTCCCCATAGTTCGCCTTAGGGTAACGGAAGGACACAAACTAGCATCCTCCCGTCACCCTAAGCTCAGTATACCGCGAGCTACAGCTCTCGGTATACTGAGACGCCGCAGCTGAAGCGGATCCCGACAATTATGTCTGGATCCGCCTAGCTGCGTGAGTGACAGCTGGATCTGCCCATCTAGAGGCAGAGCCAGCTGTACCCGTACCCTCCCGTTCCGCCAGTCAGCGCTGGAGGATCGGAGCGGAGCGTCCTGCTTTTGTTCTTTGCAGCGTTCTGCAGAACACAGACTTAAAAATGAAACATAAAATGCCAGTGTGGTATGGAGTATTTCCAGTGATATCCTGCATGTACAGAGTGTAATCCACAAGCCTCTATAAATAGGCTCCAGAGTCACCAAAATTAAGTATCCCCAACAACGTACCTATTTCAACAAAACCTAACCCACAAACTAATCCAAACAGTGAAACAACCCCTTCTTCAGTATGCTTATGTCACTGAACCCGAAACATCAGTTGTCAGAAGGTAGCAATATTTTACAGTAAAAAAAAGAAAAAAAAAAAAAACTTAAAAGTTATTATCTGATAACTCCTTTTTCTTGAAGCCTCCGCGATGGTTCACATGGATCTTACGGATAAGGACAATCGGAATCCACAACGCATGTACCACCTTCATATGTAGCTCCGCGACCGCTGCTCCCCGTAGGAGACTCTCCATCAGGCGTCAAATAAGGATGATCAACATCTACCCTAGGATCACAGTCTCTGGCTAGAGAATCTTCACTTACATCTCTAGACTCTTCAGAATTGCCCACAGTGGAAATCACTGAGCTCTAAATACATTTGGTACCTGCACTGGGGATTCCAGATGTCCTTGCTCAGAAAATCCATGTGAACCGTCCTGGAGGATGAAAAGGAATATAAAACGTTTGATTCTTTAGTGCTGAACAATATACTGAACCACTAAACTTGGTAACATTTTCTTTCACAATCATATTAACTGTTAAAATTAACATAAATACAAACTAGGAATTAGTGTAATTTGTCTGCTAGGAGTAACAAACTGTATTTTCTCATGCAATAATACTAAAACAGCCACTAAATACCAGTTCTGTACTGGGTTAATATGTAAACCCAATTACTAAGTGAACATCGTGGTATAGTTGGACCATTAACTGATCTTTTTAATCAATCTATTCCAACAGGAGAAGTTCCCCTTTACTAGCAAGAGCTAATATTGTACCCATCAACAAGGGGAGTAAGAAAAAAAAAAAGCTGTCAACTATAAGCCAGTAAGTTTAACATCTGTTGTAGTCAAATTAATGGAATAATTCCTAAAAATAAGGATTAAATTATCTTTTCTTTTTTTAAAGGCACAACTTTCTGGAATAAAAACAGCATGGCTTTAGAGAGTTTACTACATTCCAAAAGGTTTGGGTGATGCTGTACAAGCTAAGCATCTGATTCATGTAGTTTATTAACCCCTTCATAACCAAGCCCTTTTTTCGTTTTTTTGCACCCATGTTATAATCCACATTTTAGGCCTGAAAATTACTTCAAACCCCCAAACATTATGAGGGTTATTCACAAATCTGTCAAAGGCAGCCAAGTGAATAACCCACCTGAAGTGAGCCGCCTATTTTCACCTCTGTGATACCGAGCAGAATAGAAAAATCAGTGAAAAAAGTTGGGGGGGGGGGAAAAAAAAAAAACACAGAAGAAAAAAAATGTTTGAAAATGTAAATAAATGAGACATTTAAAAAAATAAAGATTTGTTTAAAAAAAAAAACATTCGGCCAGAGCTAGCAGTGACAGCTAGTTCCACCCAACTGTTTCCTATTGACCGGGACTTGCTAGAGGCTTTTAGCACGTCCCGGCCAATGAACAACAACTGGGCGGAGCCGGCCGTCCCATCACGGCTGGCTTAGCCCACTTGTCATTGTTTAATGACCGTTCAGTGTCCCCAGGTAACCCAGGGACACTGATCTGTCATTGCAACTAGGCGGAGCCAGCCGTCAGTTGCAAGGCTTTTAGCCAGCCATTTGCCCCGAGTGCATTTTCACGAGTACTTGTACTCGTGAAAACCCCCAGATATTTTGAAATAGGTTCGGGCTGCTTGTGTCGCCCGAATCACTTGTACAACAACCTGGTCGTCCGTCCCCTCCTCCAACACCTCCCCTCCAAGGTCTATACCAGCCATAGTCCACCCCCTCCGCGCCGTGGTTTTCATGCATAATCTCCCGCCCCCACCCCCTCTTCTGCAGGACCCGGTACCACGGCCAAGCAGTTCAGGATGGAGAGCCGATTGGAGAGTTCGAGAGCCAATGTGTTTTGGGAGTTGCAAAGGTACCTTGTTCAGGACCATAAATATATACAACAAATGTGATCAGTGTCTTCGTCTAAAACAATATAACAGATAATTTTGAGAGTATATGTGTGTGTGTGTGTGTGTGTGTGTGTGTGTGTGTGTAATTATATATATATATATTACAGTGCTGTGCAAAAGTTTTAGGCAGGTGTGAAAAAATGCTGTAAAGTAAGAATGCTTTCAGAAATAAAAGTTAATTTATTTTTATTAATTAACAAAATGGAAAGTAAATGAACAGAAGAGAAATCCAAATCAAATTATTATTTGGTGTGACCACCCTTTGCCTTCAAAACAGCATCAATTCTTCTAGGTACACTTGCACACAGTTTTTGAAGGAACTCGGCAGGTAGGTTGTTCCAAAAATCTTGGAAAACTAACCACAGATCTTCTGTGGATGTAGGCTGCCTCAAATCCTTTTGTCTCTTCATGTAATCCCAGAGGCTCAATGTTGAGATCAGGGCTCTGTGGGGGTCAAACCATCACTTCCAGGACTCCTTGTTCTTCTTTACGCTGAATATAGCTCTTAATGACATTGGCTGTAGATTAGGGGTCATTGTCCTGATGTAGAATACATTTGGGGCGAATGGTGGTATGACATGATGGAGAAGTATCTGCCGTTATTGCTCAGCATTGAGGTCATCATTGATTCTGACCAAATCTCCAACTCCACTGGCAGAAATGCAGCCCCGGACTCGCAAGGAACCTCCACCATGCTTCACTGTTGTCTGCAGACACTCATTATTGTACAGCTCTCCGGCGAACAAACTGCCTCCAGCTACAGCCAAATATTTAAAATGTTGACTCATCAGTCTAGAGCACCTGCTGCCATTTTTCTACACCCCAGTTTCTATGTTTTCATGCACAGTTGAGTCGCTTAGCCTTGTCTCCATGTCAGACGTATAGCTTTTTGGCGGCAATTCTTCCATAAAGACCACTTCTGGCCAGACTTCTCCAGCCAGTAGATGTGTTTCCACCAGATCGATGCTGATAGCATTGCTGGATATCTTCCAATGTTGAAAGTAGGCATGAGGTCTTTAATCTGCTGCATTAGGTTTCCTTGGCCGATCACTGCATCCACGATCCTCAACGTTGCCTGTTTTTTTTGTGCTTCTTAAAAAGAGCTTCAACAGCACATCTTAAAATCCCCAGGCTACTTTGAAATCTTTGCCTTGGAGAGACCTTGCTGATGCAGTATAACTACCTTGTGTCTTGTTGCTGTGCTCAGTCTTGATGGTGTATGACCTGTGACATGAAACTATCTTCCACAACCTCAACTTGGTAGCAGAGTTTGGCTGTTACTCACCTAGTTGTAAGCCTCCTACACAGCTGTTTTTGTTTTAGTTAATGACTGTTTCAACCTACCTATGAAATTGATGCTGGTTTGAAGCCAAAGGATAGTCACACCAAATATTGTTTTGATTCAGAGTTTTTCTGTTCACTAACTTTGCATTTTGTAAATTTATAAAAAGAAATAAAAATACAGTTGTGCTCCAAAGTTTACATACATTTACAAAGAAAACATGAGTGAGCAGTCAAAACACATTTCTTTTATTTCTTATGGGATTCATATTCAACTGTAGGTCATAACAGAATGGCACAATCATAAAACAAAACATTGCAACAAATAAAAAAAAAAATGAAATGACCCCTGTTCAAAAGTCTGCATATCCTTCGTTCTTAATACTGTGTATTGCCCACTTCAGCATAATTGACAGCGTGCAGTCTTTTGTAATAGTTGTCTATGAGGCCCCAAATTCTTGCAGGTGGTATAGCTGCCCATTTGTCTTGGCAAAATGCAAGACGACCAAACCGCACATATGAGATCTCCCCAGAGTGGCTTGATGATATTAATGTCAGGAGACTGTGTTGGCCACTCCAGAACCTTTTTCTGCTGTAACCACTGGAAGGTCAACTTGGCCGTGTGCTTAGGGTCATTGTCGTGCTGGAAGGTCTAAGAGCATGCCATGCGCAGCTTTCGTACAGTAGAATACAAATTGTCTGACAGTATTCTCTTATAACATGCTGCATTCATCTTGTTTAAATTGATGGCAAGATTCCCCCTGCCTTTAGAGCTCACACACCCCCAAAACATCAGTGAGCCACCACCATGCTTCACAGTGGGCATGGTATTCTTGTCGCTTTGATGACCCCTCTCCAAACATAGCGCTTATGGTTGTAAGCATAAAACTCTATTTTGGTCTTGTCACTCCAAATTACAGTGTGCCAGAAGCTGTTAGGCGTGTCAAGGTGTTGTCGGGCATATTGTAACCAGGTTTTTTTTGTGGCATTGGCGCAGTAAAAGGCTTTCTGGCAACTCGATCCATGCAGCTCATTTTGTTCAAGTATCGTTTTATTGAGCTCCATGAAACAACCACACCATCTTCTTGCAGAGCAGCCTGTATTTCTCCTGAGGTTACCTGTGGGTTTTTCTTTGCATCTCAAACAATTCTTATGGCAGTTGTGGCTGCAATCTTTCTTGGTCTACCTGACCTTGTCTTGGCATTAAGAGATCCCCAAATGTTCTACTTCTAAAGTGATTGAACAATACTGACTGGCATTTTCAAGGCTTTTGATATCTTTTGATATCCTTTTCTCTCTTTTTAAAGTTCCATTACCTTGTAACGCAGGTCTTTTCACATTTTTTTTTCTGCTCCCCATGGCTCAGTATCTAGCCTGCTCAGTGCATCCATGTGAGACCTAACAAACTCATTGACTATTTCGACACAGGCATTAATTACAATTTAAAAAAAACAAACAAAAAGAAAAACAAAAAAGACAGATGTGGGAAATTAACATTTCATTGCCATTTTAACCTGTATGTGTGTCATCGTGTGTGTCTGTAACAAGGCCAAACATTCCAGGTTATGTAAACTATCACTCAGGGCCATATGGGTGATTTCTGTTATAATGAGGATTTAAAAAGGAGCCAAACAACTATTTGATAATAAATGGCTTCATATGATCACTATCCTTAAGGAGAACTATGAGGCGAGTGATTTCCACTCATCCTCATATTTAGAGCCAACCTGTGACAAAGAAGTTGTCACAGGTCGGCTCTATCGATCGGGAAGTGAGCAGAAACATGCCGCCGATCCGCTCACTTCCCGATCTTCTCCCGGCAGTGAGTGGTGACCGTCAGTCACCGCTCCCCGCAGGGATTTCCCCCCATCTCCTCTCCAATCCTCCATGCTGAGTGGAGGAACGAATGTGGGGAGGGGGCGGGCACAGCTGGCTCTGCCTCTAGATAAGCAGAGCCCGCTGTCACTCACGCAGCTGGGTGGATCTCGAGAGTATTGTGGGGATCCATCCCAGCTGAGGCGCTCGCAGGACATCGCGGGCAATAGACCGCGATATCCTGAGCTTTGGGTCACGAGAGGAGGTTAGTATATGTCCTCCCGTGACCCTAAAGAGAACTGTGGGGAAAAAAAACACTTACCCCATAGTTATCTTTATAAATAAAAGACAGTTTTTTGGCATGGTCATATTTTTTAATATCAATGCCAAAAGTTCACAATTTCTGTCAGGGTATGTAAACTTTTGCACAAAAAAGTGTGTGTGTGTGTGTGTGTGTGTGTGTGTGTGTATATAT
>NW_017307153.1:511975-523580 GCF_000935625.1 Nanorana parkeri
TCCATATTGGTAGTACACATTATCTACATTCCAACAAAATAATTTGAATAAGATAATTTAATAAAAATGATTTATAAATTCCTCTGTCTATATTTTAAACTGTAGTAATGAACTGTAACAACTATAAAATTCATAGAAATCACAGAATCTAACTGTATTAATGAACTGTAGCAACCATAGAATTCATAGAACATCACACAGAATCAGACAAAGATAAACAAAGAACATTTCTTTGTATAAAGGAAAGTTAGAGATGCATTTGTTTTAACGTTCTGCGAGTATCCAGTAAGTAGGTTATGTTTTGACACTTACAACACAATTTAGAACATTACAAAGCCACAAGGCAAGCCACCCACTGCAATGCTGTCCTAGCTAACCTATAATACTCGAGGAATCCTTTGTCGTAAATGAAATGTTTATTTGTAACACAAATATTGCACATTTATAAATATACACAGTTTAAAAACCTACAAAAAAAAACAAGCAAAATAAAACTGACCCAACACTATAGTTTCATTTTAAGTTACTGAAAAAATATCATGTCAGCCAAACAAGATTCCATGCTTGAGCGCATTTCAAGCTGGGAAATACTCAATGATCCCGAGGAAGGCTGCTAATTACAATATACAAAAGACAGTCACATGTTGTTCTGCAGAGAGGATTGAGCCCGCAATCCATGCTGCTGGAACTCTTGAATGAGTTCTTTAAAGGAATAAAATGATTTATTCCTATTTAAGCTTATTTACCTTACCGTTTACAGCATTCTAGCTGAATGCACCAATTCACATTTTTTTTAAGCTAAATGAACTGGGCACAAGGATTGTGGACTAATGGGGTCATGCATGAAAAGTGGGCTGCTAAAAAAACAGTTACCTGGTAAATTAATTTCCAGGAATCATCCAGGACAGCAATGCGAGAGAGAGATTGGCTCTGCGCACCTATGCCAGAAAACACAAGCCTCACATTTAAATAAAAGCGCTAGATACCAGTCAGCCTCAATAATAAAATCAGAACTGAAGGCATGCAATCAAAAGATAGGAATTATAAATAAACATTAAGTGTGGAAATACCCTGTGTGGTCCTAGAAGATTCCTGGAAATAAAAAGTTACCAGGTACCCAACATCTTTTTTTTCCTCCAATCATCTTCTAGGACAGCACATTGGAGGATTTTGATGCCTACTCTTTGCTCCATTTCCGTTGACTGACTAATTGGACTAATTGGTCTAAAATAGCCCCCTACCCCAAGAGCTTATGTCTGTTGTAATCATTGCTGGGTTGCTTAGGAGACACACTCGTCCCTGACACAAGTTTGAATAGTTTGTCCACTATGAAAATGAATTTTGGCTCTGAAGAAGTTGCGTGCCACGTGCAGGCCCTAGCATGCAGCAGCCAGCTCTGTGAAAGGAGTGATTGGAGGCTGCTGCACGATTATCAGGGAGTGAGTCTGCCTTAGGAACTATTCTGGTGCCATCAGCAGATATCCAGTCTGTTTCAAGCGCTGTACATCATACCTTTGTGAGTAGATTGGTTGCTTTTATTACATATTTTCTTTAACAAATAGTATTGCACTTAGAGATGACGCTCTGTGTGGTATTCATTTTTGCATGTATGACCGGAATCCCTGATCCTGGTGAGGAACAGCCCCTAAGAGTGGAATAACCTGTCAAGGCTAGAGGACTGCTAAGGCTCCATTGGTGCTGAGATCAAGAATTTAATATATATATAATTTATGTTGAATGAGTTTGTCCACTATATCAGACTTAGGTTGACCATTTAAAAGGTAGTGAAATCTGATTTACCAGCGTTTTCTAAAACCATTCCGATTCGTTAAAAGAAAATTTTATAGGTGTCTTGACTGACTTTCCACCCACTGCACTGTTGCTATTGCCGAGGTCAAATTACCTTTTTATTGCTGTGAAAGTCAATACAGGAGTAAACAGCAATAAGTCCACAGCAGTCTGTAGTGTTTTTGGGAGGGCAAAAACATCCTTTGTACTGTGGAGTCAATCTTAGTGCCCAGAAAGAGAGCAGGAATTAGATTTTTTGCCAAGAAGTGCTTTTCATTGGTCAACGTGGCCTGATGAATGGGCTGACCAATGAGTGGTCGCCCTCTGCGAGTGTTATTCTAAATGATCAGAGTAGGACTGCAGTGCGCGGTATGGTGTACAGAACATACACTGGCAGCTGCGGGATGGGGGTTCATTGGGATGGCAGTTCAAGGCAAACGTATGACCAGCAGGGGTGGGGAGAGGGATTAAATTTGTGGGGGTAATTTCATTTTCTCACATTTAGTGAGTAAGTGGACTTACACTTTAATTGTTCTAACTAGAGGATTAAAATGTGGGCTACATATGTGGTAGCAGCGTATGGGACAGCGTACCCCTTGCCACTGGAACCCCAAAATTTGACCCACATGGGGATGGGGCAGAACTGGGTACCCAAAAAGGGACAAGCCCCAAGTTACCACACTCAGAAGCGTGGTCACTTCAAGGGACTTGCCCCATCCAGACTTCGCCCTCCTATTAGGCATACACCCCGAAGAGGGTCCTCAAGGACAGCGCTCCACTGCAATGAACTACAGCATTAGACCTGTGAAGCACCGTGCAGCAACTACACACACTGCACAAAGTGCTAAGAGAGTGCCCACACAGTATACCAGTATCCCAAGAATTATTTTCATTCCAGTGGGGTTAAGTACAGTCCACCAAGGCTCTCCAGAGGAGAAAACTGATCCAGATAGCTGCTGTTAAGTTCCACAGTGTCTGTTAACAGCATTAGAGAAAACTCAGTAGAAAATTCAGAAAAGAATGTACTTCTCTCAGAGCAGAAAAGGCGTCCATCACCTAAAGACACTAGCAAACCACTGAGGCCAGCTGCAGTGGGAGGATTTATACAGGGATGTCTTAAAGTTCTGATTGATTTGTCAGTGTCCAATAGCTACATAGCTCAGTGTCCTGTGATGTACGATCAAGAAACAAGGCTTTTTTGGAAAAGGATGAGGGGAGATAATTACACTATCCTGCACTGAACTATAGCCGAACTATCAGTCACAGTGCCAGAAGAAGAGCACTGTGACTAGTATCCAACATGAATGAAGCTATCATTTCTACAAAAAGCGGCAGCACAGCAGGCATGTGATATTAAGAATCTGAGGTAAATTATTGGAATTGTGCGGTTTCCAAAATCTATTTTTTTTTCTGAATGTCTGAAAAAAGGATGTCTGGATTAGCCATTTCAGAATATATGCCATTTAGGAACCGCTATGAGGTAGAGGTTTTTTTATTTACCTGGAACTCCTTGTTATATCACAACCGCAGCCACTGCATCATCCATGTTTTATCACCAAATGTTCAATTCAGAATAGCAATTTATTTTGAACATTAAAAAAGTGATCACTTATGAAAACTGAAAAGTGATTTAAGCACTTTGAATTTTCCCAACCACTATGGGCAGCACAGTGGCTTAGTGGTTAACCCTTCTGCCTTGCAGCATGGGGGTCATTGGTTTGACTCCTTGACAGACATGAGCTGCTTTGAGTTTGCACGCTCTCACTGTGCTTGTGTGGGTTTCCTCCTGGTACCACACCTCAAAAACAAGCTGGTAGGTTATTTAGCTCCTGTCTAAACAACTAGCCCAAGTATTCTACTGAGCACACCCAAAATGCCAGCCTTGCCTACTATCTGCCCAAACACCAATTTAAAAAGCACTATAGGATTATAAATGAATGCTAATAAAAGTAAGGCCAGCAGTGGAAAAGCACACTCAGGCAAGAAATGCATGCACACAGCTGTGCATGCTTTTCTTGCCTGAGTGTGCTGCCTATAGTGTCCCAAAATGAATGTTACATATTGAACATGATCCTAAAGCTGGCCATACGCCTTACAATTATCTGCAGCTTTTCTGTGGTCAGATGGAAAAGGTGCAACAGATACCTCCATCTACACTTAACTGTGTGGATGGATAATGTAACATTCAACTTGGGCCAATCTGTTACACTTTTTCCATCTGACCACAGAAAATCTGCAGATAATTGTAAGGTGTATGGGCACCTTTAGTCAGATAGCATCACAAAATAGGAACTGCAGCATCTCAATGTTGCATTACAAGTATAAATTAGCTATAAATAGCTTTTGCTACACTCAGAGGTTCTTTATCGATTACCACTCTTTTTCTCTCTATATATCAGGTGACAAGCAGCAATTTCTCTGTGCACTGATCAAAATAACATTTCTGATTTTCCCATTCCCAGTCTGTCCATTGACATTCCCCAGCATGATGCTCCAGCCTGTATACATAGAGCTTACATAGTGATAACATAAATCGGCACTGTCAGTGTAAGCCATGAATGAGAGCCAGCAGCTGTGCAAAGTGTCGTTTGGAGGCTGGCAAAGTGTCGTTTGGAATCTATCAAAAGGGGAGTACCATTATTTACATATCCTTGGCACAGATCTTACAGAGAAAAGTCAATACACATTAATACATGAGAATACTGAAAACGTTTAGGCCTCATTCACACAGCTTAGGCAGGATCCATCCTGTCCGTGTACAAGTACGGACACCCACACAGATGTGCAACTCGGGTGAGCATATAGCGGCGTGCGGCCGCGTCCTCCTATAGGGAAGAGCAGGCTGCTCTGTACAATCACACGCAGCACCTGTCCTTCCCGAGAGCGGCCCAATACGTCAGTGCACGTCGCACGAATCTGTACGGGCCGACTAAGCTGCGTGAATGAGGCCTTAGCATGCAGATGGAACACTGCCATCTTCAGACTGCAGTGTTCATCAACAGTGCCATATATTTAAAACAATACATTGAATTTTTTTTTATTTTTTTTTATGGAAAAATAAAAATTCGACCATCAAAAAAAAATAAAAAAATATAAAAAAAAAAAAATTAAAAAAAAATGTATAAAAATTAGCCATAGAGTTACTGTTAAAAATCAGCACAAGCTGACACTGATGAACTTGGTCTGGACATCAATAACCAAATGTAGGGAAATAAGTACTTTGCTGCCATGAGTAGGGCACCGATTCTTGGGTATTTTGCATAACAACCAGGATTCGAGGTTCAGTGTACCAGACATTCAGCCATCCAGCAACTAAAGGCCTTTCAAGCTCTGAATGTAACAAAGATAGTCCTGCACACTAACCTTGGGACAGCTTTCTTCAAGTGTTTCTCCCTCATTCGTCTGCATGGGAAAGAAAAACCTGTGTGCAAAATGGTGCAGAATCACACACAGCTATTGTCTAAAGATAAAAACAGGAGAAAAAAAATAGGTTATAAAGAAAAGTTAATGCAGAATTTTAAAAAGAACACACACACACAGCCATTCCCACTGCGAATGTCTGTGGAAATTCATTCTGTCAGAGGCAAAAATTAACATTCTTAGTATACAGGCAAGGAAAAAGAAAGTACATCCTCTTTGAATTGCATGGTTTTAAGTATCAGTACATAATAAAAATCAACAGGTCCTTAGCAGGTCTTAAAAGTAGGTATACACGACCTCCTTTGAACAACAACCCATGACATATTACACCGTGTCATTATTTATTTTACAAATATAAAGCCAAAAGAAGAAGTTGGAGAAGTTATGTGTGAAATACTAAGTACACCCTTAATGCTTCTATAGGAATTAAGAGACTAAGTAGCAGTCAGCGCTGATGCCCTTGATTAACTGATCATCAGCAAGAGTGACCACCTCTATAAAAGCCAAAGTTTTAGTAGTTTGCTGGTCTGGAGCATTCAGGTGTGTGTTAATGCCAAGGAGGCAAGACATCAGCAATGATCTTAGAGAAGCAATTGTTGCTTCCCATCAATCTAAGAAAGGTTATAAGGCCATTTCCAAACAATGTAAAGTCCATTATTCTACAGGGAGGAAGATTATTCAAAAGTGGAAAACTGTCATGACAGTTGCCAATCTACCAAGGAGTGGGCGTCCCAGCAAATTCACCCCAAGTCAGACTTACACTGCTGTGCAATATTGCAAAACACCCACGAGTTACATCTCTGACTCCACAGGCCTCAGTTAGCATGTTAAAGTTCATGACAGTACAATGAGAAAAAGACTGAACAAGTATGTTTTTCTTGGGAAGGGTTGCCAGGAGAAAACCTCTTCTCTCTAAAAAGAACATGGCAGCACAGCTTAGGTTTGCAAAGTTGCATCTGAACAAACCACAAGGCTTCGGGAACAATGTCCTTTGGACAGACAAGACCAAAGTGGAGATGTTTGGCCATATTGCACAGCGCCATGTTTGGCAAAAAACAAAACACGTCATATCAGAACACTTCATACCACCTGCCTAGCACTGTAAACCAAAGTATTCTAGAGCCAAATGTGAGGCCATCTGTCCGACAGCTAAAGCAAGGCCAAATTGGATCATGCAAATGATCCCAAACACACCAGCAAATCTACAACAGAATGACTGAAAAAGAAAACATTTCAAAATGCACAGATCCAATCAGAGTGCCTCTGTACATTTTGAACACTGTGACGGCCAATCACAGGGAACACAAATGTAAACACTCCATCCTGTCTCTATAGTGCCTGTATATTAACACTTTCACCTCCCTTATCCTGCACATTAACACCCTCATCTCCTTCCTCTCACTGTAAGTGACCTAAACATTAACCCCTTCATCTATGACCTGTAATGATGTACTGTATCTAGTGCACCATTACCATGTTTCATGTTTTAACCACCTCAATACCAGCATATTACTTCATTTGCAAAAAATTGGATCATCCTGGGGTAATAAAAAAAATAATTTGGATACATGAACAAGTAATTGTTAGCCAAACTATGCAGTCTTGTTTATAAAAGATGGGCCAAAGAATGGGACACAACGCCCAATATTGAAGCAATTAACTAATTGAAAAATACATTTTTTAAAGAGTGTACATATAGGTGCTTGTGAAACTGTAGGAACATTAGCCTGAAAACTACCTTGATGCAGTGACTGATTCCAACACCAAAATGATTCTCTAAACATCTGCATTATATGTCAGTGCCACAAAAATACAGGTATCTAATAAAAAATATTCCACTAGGATAGGACACATCTGGCTGATTTCCCCATCATTTTAAAGTGGACCTTTACTAATATATTTAAAATAAAACAAACACACCTTTACTAATGTTTAGTAATGACAATCTACAAACAGATACTTCTAGATAATTGCAGGCTTTGTATTCTTTGCATACCTTATTTCTCTTTTCTTTCCCAATCTTCAGACAGTGGCCATGTTAACTAAGGGGAGATTACTAGCTCTCCTATTACTTCCTGGGACATGTGACTAGGGCATGTGACCATGCACAAAATCACAGGGGAGGAAAATGCCTTTCCCTATGATCTCGTGAGATTACAGATGAGATTTCCCAGCAATGCTCTGCTGATGACAAGGTAATCCCAGTATGCATTGCTTTGGCAAACTGAAGTCATTTTGCCCTTTCAAAGCAGGAAGTGAATGCTCTGCAAGTGTAAGTATTTAGAAATCACACGATTTTACACCTGACATGTCTATGTTATTATTAATCATCATACATAGGGGGAATGCATTGGTAGAATTGGATATTTGAGTGCAAGGTCCGCTTTAACATTTTAGAAAATCTACAGCGTCTGGCAGGATCATGAAGCAGCAACAACAAGATCATACTAGGGATACAGAGTCAAAGTCCAGAGTCGTCTGGGGTTTTTATCTATAATACAAACATTTGAATACAGCGGCTATGTTTGTACTGTGGAAAATACTTTTCTCCCTGTACCTCCTTTTCACTCTTGAGTCCATTCGTTTTAAAACTGGGGCCAAGGTGTTAAAAAAGGAAGTAGGTAGCACAGCTTGACCCAGAATTACAGGGTCCTGGGCCGCTTAGGACATTAACCAATCACATATGCGGACATCTGGATGTGCCTTCAGTGCCATCCAGATTTAGGTTCAGGTTGAAGGAGGGCCTAGTGTCCCATACAGCCATTGTCATGTGAAGCAAACTGTATAGCAGTTTAATCTCTCATGGACTGGGCTATGAGAAGTGTACTAAAGGAAAAATATTTGTCTCCCCATGTCAGCTAAACAGAATCCTTAAACAATTTCTAAACCTGGACAGGATAAACATTAACAAGAAGTGGACTAGGTAATACATTTTGTCTTCACACACTATTCAAACATCAGCAACTTAGTTTTCAAGACATTTTTGATTGTGTAGTATAGAGCCATTAACACAAATTGTATACTAAAACCTCTGCTGCTGGAAATAGAGGTAAAAGGTTCTAAAGTACAACGTTACCAAATTATTTTATAATAAAAGACTCCTTGGCTGTAAAATTGGAAATGAACTCAACAAATGAAGATTTTCTATGTTTTTAGGGAACATCTAGATGTGTTATCTGTGCATAAGTAGTACCTAGAAACTGTTCATTTTGTCTGAGATTCCTCCTGAACAATGGCAGAACAATTCCTGGTATGCAAGTGTGTCAGTCACTCTTCTGCATACAGCCATATACATTTACACCTGCAGTGTGGATGTAAGGCAGATCAGATTAGAGATTCCTGCTGCAGGATAAACACGCACACACACATACTAATGCAGAATAATACACCCTCCTGCACATAAGATAAAAGACAGAGCCCCGTCTTCATCAGTGACTGCTGAGTTTTTGTAGATATTTGAGGATATAGCATGTTGACTATAGCCTCAATTATGAATGAAGGGGAAGTGATCTACATCACCTCCTGTTCATTCATAGTTGTGGTTATAGTAAACACAATGTTCTCAAGTTATCAATGAACAGGAACACTCAGAGGATTCCTGTTCATTGATAACAGGGGATACAGAAAAAGAGATTGAGGACTCTGTGTTTCTGAGGACTCTCTGTGCTCAATCTCTTTTTCCATTTTAAAAAGGGAAATAATAGGGGTCTGTTTAGATCCCTAATATTTCCCCGAAGGCCCTAAATGTAAAGTAAAAAATAAAAATATTTTTTTTTTTTAAAAAAGGAATAAAAATGTTTTTAAAAAATTAAATAAAAAAACATTTTTGGTTTCGGTCTGACAATTTTTTTTATTTATTTCGGTTTTGAAATCTCCATTTCGGTGCACCTCTACTGCAAACATAGAAATGCATTAGTATCTAATCATGACCAAACAAATGCCATCTTTTTTAAGCTGCAAAGCAAACCAGAAAGAATATGAGCTACACATTTTTCGAAGGTTTGTACAATAAGAAAATACTTTTAAATGTATCCAAACAAAACTTTTTTCTTTTGTTCTGAATCAAGGTTGACACTTGAAAACTGTTATCAGGTTTTGTCCATTTCTCTTTTCATTTGTCTTGACAAACATTGCCCCCCATACAGAAAATGATGATAAACCCAAAATGTTACAGTTGTCACCAGAGCTGCAACAACGAATCAATGTATCGATTAAAATCGACTATGGAAAAACGTTGTCAATATTCTTCCATCATCAATTAGTCGGCGATCGATTAGTTTACCCTGCTTGCGGCTCCACACACGACACGCCTCTTCTCCTCCGCGCCCTGAGTTCCCTGACACGCCGCTGCCCGCCAACGATCGAGGGGGAACGGCACCTGACAGGCCTACGATCCCACATCTAAACGTTAGAGTGCCTGCTCCCCCTCACACACGGCAATTGTTTTTTTTTATGTATTGCTGGGATAGTGGGAACTGTTCTATTCTCTATAGCGGATGGTACATTGCGCTGTATATGTACCATCAGCTATAGAGGAATACAAATCCCAGCAATACATTGTACACTGTATGTATATTGTATTGCTGTGATTTGGTGTATTCCTCTATAGCTGGTGGTATTCTGCGTGCAATGCGGAATACCACCAGCTATAGAGGAATACAGCAAATCACAGCAATACAATATACATACAGTGTACAATGTATTGCTGGGATTTGTATTCCTCTATAGCTGGTGGTATTCTGCATTGCGCTGTATAATCATTATACAGCGCAATGCAGAATACCACCAGCTATAGAGGAATACAACAAATACCAGTAAGAATACATTATACAGGGCAATGCAGAATACCGCCAGCGAGTGGGCATTAATGTGGCAGATGAGGTTTAATGTCGATAAATGCAAAGTGATGCACTTTGGAATTAAAAATAAACAAATGGGTTATACAATTATGGGTATGCCGCTGGGGAAGTCAGAAATGGAGAAGGATTTGGGGGTCATTGTAGACCACAAACTGAAAGGTAGTTTGCAGTGCCAGGCTGCTGTAAACAAAGCTAGCAGGGTCTTGTCCTGTATTAAAAAGGGGATGTATTGCAGGGACAAGTCTATAATTTTGCCACTTTATAGATCATTGGTTCGACCTCATCTGGAGTACGCGGTCCAGTTCTGGTCACCAGTACTAAGAAAAGATGTCCTTGAGTTGGAAAAAGTCCAGCGAAGGGCAACCAAACTAATTAGGGGTATGGAGGACCAGAGCTACGAGACGAGGCTACTAAATTTAAACATGTTCACATTAGAGGTGAGGAGATTAAGGGGGGATATGATTTCCATGTACAAAATGTTTAATGGTGGTAGCAACATTAGCGATAAACTGTTTAAAATTAACTCCGTTACAAAAACTAGAGGCCATCACCTAAAATTGGTGGAAAAAAAATTCCAGCACAAGGGGCGAAGGGGGTTCTTCACAGTAAGATCAGTTAGGGTCTGGAACTCACTGCCACAGGCGGTGATTTCAGCAAATAATGTGGAATTGTTCAAGAAACTTTTGGACGATTTCTTAAGGGACCGTAATATACAGGGGTACGGGTACTCCTAGAATGAGATCCTAATAGGTTGGACTTGATGGACTAATGTCTTTATTCAGCCTCAAATACTATGTAACTATGATAATGTACTATTGCTAGGATTTGTTGTATTCCTCTATAGCTGGTGGTATTCTGTATTGTGCTGTATAATGTATTATTGCTGGGATTTGTAGTCCTCTATAGTCTGTGACCTTCTGCACTAATTGCTGTATAATTTTACACTTTCCATTTCACTATATTGCACAACACACTTTTTTTTTTTTTTTTACTTCCACCGCTCCAAGCTTGCTCCTGTGAGGGACTACAATCTCAATACAAACTAGTAGTCCATCACTGGAGCCATTTTTTTTATCCGATCAATTGAACTTAATACATCGGATAACTATTCGATTTTGAAAATAATTGTTAGCTTCAGCCCTAGCTGTCACCTAAACGGAAATGGATGGTATATCTTTCAATGGGGATGCCTGTTCCTGTGACAACTGTGTTAAGCTGACTATACACTCCAAGTCAACGCCCCCATCCATGCTAAATGCCCCCTAAACAGCGTGGATGAGGGAAACCTTCCCTGCCGGGTTATTGTGTTCCGTCATAGCGCACAGCTGTCAGAATACGAGAACTACAGTCACTGTTTGGCTGTCAATTTTTGGCTCAGCTCCTTGAATAATCGACTTTTGTTCAACAGAGTGGTGCTGACAGGGCCACCTACTGCTCAAATTGCATCCAACTCAGAAATTTGAGCAGTGTATGGCCAGCTGTGTCTATGGGACTGGAAGTGTGGGATACAGACCACAAAAAAATAAAAAAAAAAAAAA
>NW_017307153.1:523801-525055 GCF_000935625.1 Nanorana parkeri
GTTGGGGATAAAGACCAAAAAAAAAAAAAAAAAAAAAAAAAAAAACTTAACCATTGTTAGAACCATTCCCCCACTATATGCAAAACCAAACAAAAAAATCCAAGTTCTAATGCACAAGGAACTACTGGAGACTAGTACAAAGGCATATTGCGGCAAGGATTATAGGAGAACTATGAGAGGAGTGATTTCTAGCCGACCTGTGACAATGAGACTGTCACAGGTCGGCTCAGTAGATCGGGAGGTGAGCGAACACATACCGGGTTCGCTCACCTCTCGATCCTGTCATGGCTCTCTGCTGTGACAGGGGGAGGGGCTGGATTTCGCTCTCCCCGCTCCGCCAGCGCTGACTGGCGGAACGGACGGGGGAGGGTACAGCTGGCTCTGCCTCTAGATAGGCAGAGCCAGCTGTCACTCACGCAGCTGGGCGGATCTCGACGTCCATGTCGAGATCCGCTACGGCGTCTCAGTATACCGCTAGCTGTAGCTCGCGGTATACTGAGCTTAGGGTAACGGGAGGACGCTAGTTTGTGTCCTCCCGTTACCCTAAGGAGAACTATGGGGAAAAACACTGACCCCATAGTTCTCCTTTAAGTGTACATTTTACTATTTTCTGCATACATTACTGGGTTAAATATGGATACTTTATATTTGGCTATACACAAAATAATACATTTTCTACAAATCCATCTCTTTTGCAAAAGACAGAAAAAAAAAGTATCGGATTACATTGTGGAGCTATTAACACTGTGTAGGGATGAATGGTTTTGCTGATGTACCCAAAGGGGTGTGAATGCAGAATCATACCTCTCACCAGCTCTGCGTGTGACAACAGCCAGCAAGGTGACAAATCCTGGGTACAGTCAGTGTACAGAGCAAGACAAAAGACCTGTGAATAGAAAGAAAACAAAAGCTAAGCAATGTTACATAATTAAGCCTATAGGAATAGAGAGTATGACCTAAAGGATGCTGATGTAGGACTACACAAGTACAAGCAACGCAAGCCACACACACACACACACACACACTTGGCATTTTCATGAGAACTACCAGGGTGGCAGTGGTTGCAGCTGGGACCTGGCTCTAGCACCCCACCACTGTCCTGAAATCATTAGTCTGTATTGTTTTAGAAAAACTGTCACATGACAATAAACAAAAATGTATCAGTACTTGTATCTGTGAGTACTTGGCCAAGTATCAGTACTTCAAAAAATGGTATCAGTGCATCCCTTGTATATATTTATAAAAATAAATCAA
>NW_017307153.1:525692-527723 GCF_000935625.1 Nanorana parkeri
CACACACACACACACACACACACTTGGCATTTTCATGAGAACTACCAGGGTGGCAGTGGTTGCAGCTGGGACCTGGCTCTAGCACCCCACCACTGTCCTGAAATCATTAGTCTGTATTGTTTTAGAAAAACTGTCACATGACAATAAACAAAAATGTATCAGTACTTGTATCTGTGAGTACTTGGCCAAGTATCAGTACTTCAAAAAATGGTATCAGTGCATCCCTTGTATATATTTATAAAAATAAATCAATAAAAAAATCATACATAAAACAGGGATGCACAGATCACAGGAGCTCCGTATGCTCCTTACAAATGACAGCTGCCTCCTAACATTTCAGTTTTTCTCTAGTTTAGTCTTGGAGCTGGAAAAGTATCTGTACTTGTACTTGGTATCTGAACATCCTTAATTTTTCAAGGCAGGGACTGATGCAAATGGTCCACATTCTTTGACAAGCACAATGGAATTTGTTGGCACTGTATAAGTTTAAGAAAAGTAAAAAGATGTGGTAACTAGTCTGCATACTTACACACACTTTTTTTTTTTCCTTTTCATAAGTGGAGTACGAAAAGACTGGAACTCCAGATTTTTCCATCAGTTACAGCCTGGTAAGTGAGGGAACATCTTTCTAACAGAGCACCAAAATAGCGGTAAAACTCTGACAGGGATTCTAATCCTTCCCCACTTTTTTTTTAAAAGAGAGAATTCAAAAATGACCATGCGCTGAATTTATACTGCATCAGGCAATTGATAGAACAAGTCTAGTCTATAGCAATATAGTACAATATGTACAAATAGCCAGATTATTTGGATGAAATCACCTAAAGTGCTATTTATGGGGATATAAAAGGCTCAAATCACAAAGCTTTAACAAAAGCATAAGGATCTTGATTTTCAACCATGTGACTAGAATTTGTGAATCTCATTGGACTCAGCTAAAAAGAACTATGAAGCTGGCCGTACATACATTAATACAGTAAACTCTTAGTTATCCGGCATTCAACTAACCAGAAAAAAAATCCTCTGTGTACTCACTGTTTTGCTGATCTGCGGCATGTATTATCCTGGAAATAATTGTGTCTATTTGTCTTAAGTGTGCTTTACATTACTGCATTTCAATATTAATATGAAGTCAATACAGAGTTTGTGATGATATGGTATAGTATGTGGTATGGCATTAGTTAGACCCATTATTAAAAGTAACTCTCAAGCAACCAGAAACGATATTTATCCGGAATCTACCAATCCCTGTGGATGCCAGATAACGGGGAGTTTACTGTAGTTGTTTTTGTTCAGGCGGAATGAAAAAACAACTAACAGATTTCTCCATCCACACTAAACAGCATGGACGGAAGATTTTCCCACTGGAGCCTTTGGATTCTGACAGCCAGCTCCCGCTCCTGTCAGAATACATGAACATAAACTGCCACTGATTGGTGGCAGTCACTGTTCAGCCGAACATCATCAGCCCCGACTCCTCCGACATAAGTCTATTGGGTAAACTACGTTTGTTGAACCAGAAAATGTTCAGTCTTGTCTCAGTATCTGGAATCAGATCTTCTGCGTGTACTCTGTGCAGCAAGTTTTACTACCTCATTATACCACCTCCTTTACCAGCAACTAATGCAGCACAAGGCCCTACCTGACCGATTATTGAGTGTATTATATAGGCAGCTCCTCAGTACATAGCTTATGGAATAGCTAATGGTGCCCATACACCTTACAACCATCGCATGACTTTTGTCTTGCGATGGTTGTAAGCTAATTAAAAGCTTGTACAATCTGCCCATCTTGGACAGGCAGATCGTACTTGAGATCATCGGAAGTCCGCCCCCCTTGCTGAACGGGCATGCACACACCGGCCCGTTCCGCAGTTGCGATAACTGCAATGAGGGGTGGGCTTCCGATTACTGCAAATGGGCAGTGTGCGCATGCGTTGTCGAACAAGCAGGCCACTAACCCGCCGAGAATCGTACGATTCTCGGCGGGGTTTCAAGCCTGCTTGATCGACGTAAAAACGTGGGACCGTCA
>NW_017307153.1:527824-567708 GCF_000935625.1 Nanorana parkeri
AGGATTCGGCGGTTTCTGGGGGGGTTTTAAAGCCTGCTTGATCGACGTAAAGACGTGCGACCGTACAGTAGAAACGGTCGCACACGCCTTCCATACACTTTGCGATCGTACGATCGCGGGATTTCCCACGATTCTCGTAGTGTACGGGCACCTTACGCGAGATCACAAAGATCAGACTGTAAGACGGCTGGCCACCTTAAGATTAACAATCTACCTGTGTGTGACCATCTCTGTAGATAACCTGACACCTACACCTGCCATAGAACTGCAGGTTTCAGCACATCACCCAACCAGAGCATGCATTGAATTCTAGTCTTGCAGGATCTGTGGAGAAGCAGATCTGTGTGCCCGGCCAAAACACTGATTTACCATCATGGTGACAACAGTTTAACCAGACAGGAAGTCAGGGAAAGCTTCCAACAGCAATAAAAATGGCTGCGATTCTAGCATTCCTCTGTTCTACAAAAAAAAAAAAAAAGGTTTTCTTATTTCTGTCTGTTATGCTCTTGGAGGCTCACGTCCTGTCTGATGGAAGAAATTGTTGTTAGTGAGAAGAAACTGATCCAACAAAGGCTGGATAGCAGTAATAACCCGACAGGGTTCTATCTCTTCCTACTCCATCCAAAACTAAGCAAAAAACATTTTGTCCAGACACTTTAAAACCTATGCCTGTGGAACACACAAAACCCCCCTCGTAGTGGGGCTGCCTCCACACTGCAAGGGTTAAATGCTCCTTTAGGTGTAAATACCTTTTACTTACCTGATCCCCGCTCCCCCGGCAGTCAGCGCTCACCTCTCTACTCCATGCTGTGGACTGTCCCTCGGCGTCCTCACATATGATATAGGGCTGTATGTGATGACATCAGCAGGCCTCCGACCACCACAGTGCAGAAATGGGAGGGGGCCACAACGTCTGGTCTTATAACCTGGAGGGGAATCAGGTAAGTCATAGATCTTTACCCAGCTACCCTACAGCTAAAGGAGCATTTAACCCTTGCCATGCAGGGGCAGACCCCTGAAAGGGGAGTTTTCTCCTTTTCCCAAGGTTCAGCTTTGGACCACAATTAGGATAACATATAAAACGTTACTGTAAAGAAATAAAGACAAGGAAAGCATTCCAGCATGGTCTCATCTCCCCTTTTTTCAAAAAAAAAAAAAAAAAAGGTTTTCTTATTTCTGTCTGTTATGCTCTTGGAGGCTCACGTCCTGTCTGATGGAAGAAATTGTTGTTAGTGAGAAGAAACTGATCCAACAAAGGCTGGATAGCAGTAATAACCCGACAGGGTTCTATCTCTTCCTACTCCATCCAAAACTAAGCAAAAAACATTTTGTCCAGACACTTTAAAACCTATGCCTGTGGAACACACAAAACCCCCCTCGTAGTGGGGCTGCCTCCACACTGCAAGGGTTAAATGCTCCTTTAGGTGTAAATACCTTTTACTTACCTGATCCCCGCTCCCCCGGCAGTCAGCGCTCACCTCTCTACTCCATGCTGTGGACTGTCCCTCGGCGTCCTCACATATGATATAGGGCTGTATGTGATGACATCAGCAGGCCTCCGACCACCACAGTGCAGAAATGGGAGGGGGCCACAACGTCTGGTCTTATAACCTGGAGGGGAATCAGGTAAGTCATAGATCTTTACCCAGCTACCCTACAGCTAAAGGAGCATTTAACCCTTGCCATGCAGGGGCAGACCCCTGAAAGGGGAGTTTTCTCCTTTTCCCAAGGTTCAGCTTTGGACCACAATTAGGATAACATATAAAACGTTACTGTAAAGAAATAAAGACAAGGAAAGCATTCCAGCATTTTGAACATGCCCGTAAAGCAATCATTTGTCAGGAAAGAAGACGTGAACACAATGTAATAACATTCATAACCACAGCATTGAGCTGCGCCACATGCAAGCAGGACCGCTTTACCCCCAGAAGGTGCCCCTGCATCTCCAGTAGTCTTCGGCTCCCAATGAGTCACACTGCTTTCAGTCTCACATACACTAGGCCCTCTGCATACACGGCCTGCACATACCAGCTTCTCACAAGCAAGCTGCATGCGTAAACGATGTCACACGTCTACCAGCCTCATCATTCAGACACCCCGGACACCTTGTCACCCTCCCTCACCGGTCTCCCGGTAACTCCCACCTCCACCAACTCCGCGCTCCCCTGCCTGACTGCACCACAACCCGCTCCGCCTTCTGGCAGCAACACCACAACATGACTCGCTGGGAACACGCCCACTTGCTGTTACCATTGGCCCAGAACTTTGATTTTTCTGCCGTAGATTGGCTCATGTAAACGCCACTCTTCAAAAGCAAACAGTCCATTCGCTCTGGCTTACCATTGGGTACACGGAGCTCACGCCCTCTCCGAGCGTAATGCTGACCACTACGATGTTGGAGTGACGTCAGCACGTAAGAGGCTATGCGTTCCTAGCCTCGTTTTGCGCTGTTACTGTGGGAGTGACGTCATTTCGGAGGGTTTTTACTTGCCAACCGCAGAAGGAGAGGCTAGGTGACTGGCTGAGTTCAGTCGGTGTAGGGTGCACCGTGTTCTATTACATAGTTGTTGATAACGTGTCACTTGTCATTTAGTTGATGTGAAGGATCACTCGAGGTAAACACCATCGTACATCTGCCGATGTTCTTTTGCTCCATTGTAAAAGATCACGGAGGGTGGTGTGTTTAATGCACGTTGGGTTTAGGCAGCCCATTTATTTAAATCGACTGCCTAACGCACCACGACAGACCAATAATCCAGCCTGCTGCATATTTGCTAATGCAACACAAGGTAGTACTGTTACTGCATTGGAATGGTGCATTGGGGGGCTATTCACAATGAATGGTACTGCAGCGCACCAATACATGTAGCTTGCATTACCAGAGTGATGTGAATGGGCCCTCAGTGAAGAACCTCTTTTCCAAGACAAAGAACAGAGCCGTTACTTAGGGCCCATTCACACCATAACGTTACTGCAAACGCAAAGTGCACATGTTATCGCTCGGCACACCTAGCATGTGATACCATGCATTAGGTTCATTTCGTTGCAACCTAAATGGCACCCCAACCTCACGGCAGCTGTGTGTTGCAGCTGAACATGTGGAACTTCAATATTGTGCATTGCGATGAAAAATATTTTTGCATGCACTACTTTTTGTACTGCTGCACACAGTATTGCAGCACCACACGTTACGCTGCAACACACAGCCACTGGGAGATGTGTTGGAGTGTCATTCAGATGAATGGCAATGCAATGCACCCAGTGCAAGGTACCACACGATAGGTGTGCTGTGCGATAGCGTGTGCTAAACGCATGGATACTATGAGGAGAATTTATCAAAATCTTGAGCAGTTGCCCAGGGCAACCAATCAGCATCTCTTTTCAGTTTGTTGAGTTAAGATTTGACAATGAAAGAGAGAAGCTGATTGGTTGCTGGGCACAGCTGCTCCAGGTTTTGTCTGCTCCAGTTTTGACAAATTCCCCTCATTGTGTTTAGTGCAACGCTTTAGTGTGAATGGACCCTTAAAGGATTATTGTGATTATTCTTCTGGCTTCTTTTGTGTGTGTTTACATCGTGCACTGAAGTCCTCTCTCTGCTGGCTGCACCATACACTGGGGCTGGGAGATGGAGACGCACCCCATAGAAGTCTATGGGCCTGCACTGCTTAGGCATGGCCAGCAGAGAGAGGACTTCAGTGCAGGATATTAACAAATATGGCAGTTACCAAATCTTGGTAAGTATACATTTGTGGAGGGGGTGGGTAGAATCTGTAGATCAGAGGAGGGGCAGAAAGAATTACTGTCCTCCTTCTGAAAGTACAATTATTATTTTAGGAGACTCGTTCAGCTCATTGTCTATTCAGGGCAAAGTGAAAATGTCTGTGTTCAACCCACCAAAAGACCAAACTCACTGGCGGAACGACCACCCTCGGTCCGGTATAAGAACAAGCCGACTCAGAAGATCGGTTGAGTATAACTTTTTTATTTTCCTCCCCAGACAAAAACAAGCAGTTAGCCCTTGCAACTGCAGGGGTAGCGCCACTGCAAGGATTGATAGGAACATTGCCCAAAGTTCTTCTTTAACAAGATTAACTAAGATCAGTAAGATTGCAGGCACAGCTATTCAACTTCACAGTCTTGCAAGTTTATACTTCATCAACTAATGCAGATGAGGAAGAAGTCTGAGTTTCGAACTATAGGAGAAATATAGTAATGCACAAACATCATTCTTGTCTATGCAAGAAATAAAGGAATAATAAATATTGGATTGTTAGAGAGTAAGAGGGGTTGGAGTGGAGAAAAAGTAGTAGGGAGGGTGAAGTGTACTTTAAAGGAGAACTACGAGGCGAGTGTTAATCACTCAACCTCATAGTTCGATCCGACGTGTGACAATGAAACTGTCACAAGTCGGCTTAATATGTGGGGAAGTGAGCGAACGCATACCGTCACTCGCTCACTTCTCGATCATCTCCCTGCAGAGAGCAATGACTGTCAGTCACGGCTCCCCGCAGGGATTCCCCGCTCCGATCCTGCAGCGCTGACTGGAGGAACGGACGGGGAGGGTGTGGGTACAGCTGGCTCTGCCTCTAGATAGGCAGAGCCAGCTGTCATTCACGCAGTAGGGTCGATCTCGACAGCATTGTCTGGATCCGTCCCAGCTGTGGCGGTCTCAGAATACCGCAAGCTGTAGCTCACGATATACTGAGCTTTGGGTCACGGGAGGACGATAGTATATGTCCTCCCATGACCCTTAAGAGAACTATGGGGAAAAACACTTACACTTTCTCTTTTAAGGTCCCGTCCAGACTAGTGTTGAAAAATGCAGGTCACTGCTAGGGCACATAGAAAACAAATGTTTCCTATTTGTCCTGTTCACACCACACGTGCAAAATAATAATATGTAAACAGGGACAGCTCTGGCCGTGTGTAATGCATTGCAGACTGCTGGAGCCGCTACAATACACTATCCTATTAACTAAAACGGAGCACTTTAGCAGAAGAGCTAGTGTGAACGGCCCTAAGATGTGCTACGGAATAGATCTCTAGCATTACAAGCAGTGGTCATTAGAGAAGAGCCTGGGCTTGGTGCAAACCCCGTTCGCCCAAGCCCCACTCAATCAGTTGCAGAGAGGCGCAAGGGGGTGGGGAATGCCCCCAATGCAACTGCCACCCTCTTCTGGCCACCTTTGACAATTTTTTTCTAAATTCAGCTAGAGAAATATATGGGGAGATGGTGGAGAGGATATTGTGGGGTGTCAGTTTGCTCTTTTTAGTTCAGAAAACAGTAAACCATCCCTCCTTTACCTTGGTTGGTAGTCTGCGTAGTTATGAGATATTTCTGTATATAAAGTACTTTAGATTGCATGCTGCATTATAGGGCTGCAACTAATGATTATTTTCATTATTGATTAGTTGGACGATTATTTTTTTCAATTAATCGGATAAAACATTTTTTAAAATTTAAAATACAATACACATATGCAGTGTTACAAACATAAAGTTTACTGCAGAATAAAACTGCATGCACATTTTTTTTTGCAATCGCACTGCACTGGAATGCGCAGCATTGCGGTACCTTGCGTTCCAGTGCGGGCAATCACACTGTGGGTAGGAGGTGCATTTGGGGTGCCATTTAAATATGGCACTGCAACCCACCTCCCGCAGCAGAATTTGTCAGACCGAAACTGAAAATTACTTTTTTCCCCACCTTTTATAAAAAGCACATGGCGCTTATATAGCTTAGCTTATATAGCTTCAGCCAGGGAATGACAGCTGTCAGTGGCAAGATTCCGCAGACGGCAGTTGAATGTAAATACAGCAGGTAGTGGGCTGGTGCAATAGCCAGACAGGCTGGCTATTGCACCCGCCCACTGATTGCTGTGCCCTCCTCCCAGCGTGGAGGAGAGAGCTAGGGGATCAAACCAACTAATCGATAATGTTGACAACTATTCTCATAATCGATTATTATTGATTAATCGATTAGTTGGTTGCATTAACCATGTCACCATTGGAGGTTTTTTTTTATTTTAGGCCTAAACAATACTTAAAGTGACACTAAACTCAGGAGTTAAAGCTTAAAAATGCATTCAAGAACCTTAACTTATAACATAAATGTATCTTATTTCAGGGGTGTGGAAATTTAAAGAAAAAACTATTGTCCAAGGACTAAAGCTGGGGCCCAATCTACTTGTCCCTCATGACAATCTACTCATCCTGATACGAAAAATACTTTGATCCAAAATCCTATTTAGCCATGCGAAGCAGCACTTCTGATTAGTTAGCTAGTCACCTGACTGCGCTGACAAACAAGTGCTCACAATTTGCGAATTCAAAATCCATAGGGCAGGGCTGTGCTGGAAGGCAGTATGGGGTACAGATAGTACACCCATACTGGCAGAGGGGAAGGACCGTGCGCCGAAAGGTAAGTATAGCACTGGGGGAGGGATTGTGGGGAGAGGGTGCCAGATTTGAGTGGGTAATTGCATTTTCCCAAATTACGTGGGAAAGTGAACTTAATGCACATTGTGCATGTTAGAGAGCACTGCTTATTCACATGCAGATGGTGACGGGGCCAGGGTTGGTTTTAATTTTTTTTCTTTTATTGTTTTTTACTTTATCACTTAATCTTTTTATTTTATTTTTTACTGCTTTATACATTTTTCATGTTTATTTTTTTATCAGTTTTTTTTTTTCACTTAACATTACTACTACTACACAGGGGCTAACAAACCCCAATGTGATAGTGTTTGCATTTGACAAGTGCTCTTTATGGATCCTGCCCTCCCAACACAGAATATTGAGCAACTGCATTGTGCTCGATTCTGTGCAGCCTGTGACAGCTGAGATAAGGGGCGCTGTGAGTACAGCGTTCCTGTCTCACTGATAACAGAGAGCACATCAGAGAACAGACGTTCCCCCGGTCTGCTCCCTGCTCTCCATCCTGAAATGATTGTCGTAGTTACGGGTTCCCCAGAAGACCATGGAAAACAAACGTAGCCACCCTCTAGAAGGATGGACAGTGTCAGCACCAATTCAGAGATGATTTCAGGATCTACAGCAGAGTGATACACAAATAAGATACATTTTTGTTAATAAGGCACTAGAATGCATTAGTTTTTTATCTTCTGAGTTTAGTGTCACTTTAACCCTCCACAATATATTGTATGAGATTCCTCCTGTTGAGCGTTGTAGCGCGTAAACATTTGAGCTACAAAACACTCAGGTGTGAATGGGGCCTTATAGTAAGAAGAACAGTGAAGATATGAAGCACTACTCTCAATTGCAAGTACAAGTCTGACCCTGCCCACTGGACAAAATGTCACACCAGGTACAGGCTGACTATCATCCTAGGTACTGCAATCCACATTACAAATCAACAGTTTACAGCACGTTTGATAGCACCAAGCTAATTACCAGCAGGGTTATGCAAGTAGGGTTGCCACCTTTTCTTCAAGCCAAACCCGAACACTGTAGCAGCAAGCCATGATGACAGCTGCATTATACAATACAGGGACGCAAACTGCAGTACAAGGACAGCATTATGGGATCAGATAAACCCACCCCCCATGTATTACCGGTACAGCCTTCTCCAGCCAACTCCTTGTCTGCTGCTCACCGTAGAGCCAGGCCCCGAAACTAGCCAGAAGTGGGACAGTCCCCATCCACTTAAAGGACCTTGACATAGTTACATAGTATTTGGGGTTGAATAAAGACATACGTCCATCAAGTCCAACCCATATAGGTCCACGCATCATAATGTCAGTTACAGGGAAAGGAAGTGGGCAATGTTTTTCTGTAGAGCTGCCTGTAGCCTAAAGCAGTGGTTCCTAACCATTTTTTTTTTTTTACTTGTGTACCCCTTGGCAGTCAGTTTGTATAAATTGTTCCTATCAGTGAGCGTGGGGCAGGGGGTGGTCAAATAGTGAAGCATGTAGTGCAACCCTTGAACTCTCATCAGTCCGTGTCAGTCTGCTGAGGGCAGAAGAAAACATTTTCTCTGTCTCTTCTTCCCTATTGATAAGACTGCAACATTGTAACTTTGTAATCAAACCACAAGGTCAGAAGCTGCACCAGGGAGTTGATCTAAATCAGATGTGTGTTAACACAGCCAAAAGCTGTACAGGTATCAGGATTTACATAACCTCAGAGCCAACATCTCAGTCCAGGAAATAGATGCTGACCCTTGAGAATGCCAGAACAAAGATGGCTCCATCCTTCTGGAGAGAAAAAGGGACAAAGTCAATGTTAGTGGGATTACTGTGATCTCTGAGAGGTAAAAAAATACCAGATTCTCACTTACAGCACCTGAATATGACACCCGCTGCAAAGCTTACTACCTGTGGCTGAAACTTTATTATATAAGAACAAAGTCATTGTTAGTGGAATTACTGTGATCTCTGAGAGGTAAAAAAAATACCAGATTCTCACTTACAGCACCTGAATATGACACCCGCTGCAAAGCTTACTACCTGTGGCTGAAACTTTATTATATTGGCCATGCATATGCTATGAACTCTAATACTGTAGATTTCTATGGGGCTGTCAGCAGAAGGAGATAAACAACGAAGCAAGCTGTTGCTGTCAGACTTAGGTAAGACGGTTAGGGGAGGGGATTGGTAGTTCAGAACAGGCTAGGCAGGGTGTGCATTTGAACTTTGTCTGAAAGTACACTTACCCTCTAAGGTTCAAACCAGAGATCCATTTTGTTACAGAGGATAAAACAATTCTATCTATATAACCTATATAAATTGATCTAAGAAACATTATTGCAGATGTTTATTTGCTTATAAATGCACGTGTTGCATTTTTATGAAATGAGTGGTAAGTGGGAGGTTATGACATTTCTCTAATCACAAAATATTTTCCAGTAGCCCTTTCGAAATGCAGTACAATTATGAACCTTCCTGTACATAAAAGCTATAGACATGGCAAAAATGCCATACTGCGTGTACCCAGTTTCCTGTAATTGACTTAAATCTCTCTTTGCAAACAATTGGAGATGAGCTGGACCAATTACCAAAGCAGGAAGGTAAGTATCCTAATAAATACAAACTGAAAACTGCACAGGAGAGCTGAGTATTTTTTGCTGCTATAGAAACTCCTGTCTGGCCACAATCTCTCTTATTTACAGTTTCCATACAAAATGACTTAGAGAATTTTATTTTTTAACCATTCTACCTACCTTTGTTGGATTATATTGAGGGGCATGATGCTCTGCTCTAGACTCTTGACAAGACATGAGCGATTTGTTTCGGAAAGATTAATTATTCGGATGAATTTTCGAAAATTAGTACATTCGGATGCAGCCGAATTTCTGAATGGCAGAAATAACGAATACGGATTTCCTATAACGAAAATTTTGGATTCAAATTTCTTTCCCGAATGAAGTTTTATTGTGTTAAGCATCAACTTAAAAAAAATAATAATCCAAATTTTTTTTAGCAGTATTATGAAAACAAAATTAATTTTATGCTGGCGCACATGTCTACATTTGACAATACATGCAATAGAAACGTATGAGAAACTGTGTGTGAGATAATGTATGAGGTAACCTATAACATAGAGAAGCCTTAGCTATTGCTTATAATATTGAAGTTTAAAGTGCTGTGTGCAATAGACAGGCAAATACCACTGCATGCAATAGAGAGAGGATTGAGGAGACATTAAGTGCAGTAGACGGATATACAGCATGTAGTCTCCGCCCCCCCCACAAAGTCAATATCACACCCTTATCAGGTGTCCGGTATGGATTGTAAGGGTCACAGCACCCTGGTTGAGAAAGGCTGCTCTATGGGAGAATAAGGAACTGAAATCATAGTCACAGAACTTTTATCTCCATTAGGTAGGAAATAGTTGGTTTATGTACGGTAAAATAATATATGATAGGTTAGAATATTTTCTGTTAGAGCTTAAAGGAGAACTATGGGGTCAGGGCTTTTCCCCATAGTTCTCCTTAGGGTAACGGGAGGACACAAACTAGCGTCCTCCCATTACCCTAAGCTCAGTATACCGCAAGCTACAGCTCGCGGTATACTGAGACACCACAGCCGGAGCGGATCCCGACATCGATGTCGAGATCCGCCCAGCTGCGTGAGTGACAGCTGGCTCTGCCTATCTAGAGGCAGAGCCAGCTGTCCCCGCCCCCCCCCCCGTCTGTTCCGCCAGTCAGCGCTGGCGGAGCGGGGAGGGGGGAATCCAGCCCCTCCCCTGTCACGGCAGAGAGCCGTGACAGGATCGAGAGGTGAGCGAACGCCGTTATATGTTCGCTCGCCTCCCGATCTACTGAGCCGACCTGTGACAGTCTCATTGTCACAGGTCGGCTAGAACTATGAGGTGAGTGAAAAGCACTCACCTCATAGTTCTCCTTTAACGAAGGAGTGGGCACTGGGGAGTGAGCTGCATGTGCTGCAGTGCAGATCTCACTTGTGACATGGATAGTGGGGCGTGAGCTGTGTTCCAGAGTTGTGTGTTCTGAGGGTTAGATCTGACAGGTGAAATGCATACTGGGGGCATAGGGTAGGTTGTATTTTTTTGCCTTTCTACTACTAAATTGTTTTAATTTCTACCACATTGAAGAGATAATACTTCACTTACTGTCTCTATGACTGCTGCCAAAACAGTAAAGGGAAATTACCCCAACAGCACACAAAGAGCAATAAAACCTGGCAGAGGTTCTTATTCCTACCATTGTACATAGAACATTTTGGCTGGAGTTTTGATTCAAATTACTCAATTGGTAATATCTTCAAGTACTGGAAAAGGTCTGTTGACAGTGCATTTGTGGGATGCAAATGTACATTTCCTAGCAGCATTTAAGTATAGGATGCATCAGCAATTCATATCTCTCAATTAAAACAAGAACTTCAGTTTTCATATGAAGGTTGGGAAGGCATGTGCATTTAATTTAGGAAATCTCATTACTTTGCTAGCAATTCCTGCATATACAGAAATGTACTGTGTTGGGTTTTAGATAGGAAGAATTCATAAGTTCACGGGTAGGGCCCTCCTTACCATCTTGACCTGAATTGTATTGTAATTATAATGTCTTCCCTATATTGTAAAGCGTTGCGCAAACTGTTGGTGCTATATAAATCCTGTATAATAATAATAAGTAAAATGTAACAAACAAACCACACTCACTTGTATGAGATAATTTTTAAAGAGGGTTTTACAGCATTTTGTATTTGTTTAACATATACAGTACTGTTAATGAAAAGGATCAGGTACATAGTAGCTCAATTGTGCTGTTAAAATTGCTAGCAACGTATCAGTAAAGCTGGCTATACACCTGGTAATTTTCAGTTAATGTCACCACTTTTGAACCATTGGGAATCACAAATACAATAACAAGTCATCGCCAGAGGCTAAGAAATCTACCACCTACAAGTTTGATCAACCCCCGGAATACACTTAATTGTGAAGTGGAATCTGAGCAACAAATTGGCAGCTATAATATAGTTTGTTACAAAATTAAAATGAAATGGAATTGAAAAATTCTAATTTTTTCAAAAGCATCAACACTATATCCCTAGAACTCTGAAGCTGTGGTTCCCAGACCCATAGCTCCGTAATGGGCCAAGGTTACCAAGTCTTTAAAAAAGTGCCTCTAGAGCTAAATTGTAGTGCTAGACTTCTTCCAGAAATCATTTACTATTGGGATAACTATTTCATATGATAAGGCAGGGGTGGACAAATTAATATGGAATTCAGGAGCCAGTCTGTGCAATCCAGGAGCCAGCAGGATTTTTTAAGAGCCAGCTCCATTAACAACAACTAGAAAAACCATCAAAAGTTAGGTGCCATTTGTAATTTACAGGTGAAACTCGAATAATTAGAATATCGTGCAAAAGTAATTGCAGTAAGTGCTGCAAAAGGGGCCCAAAACCAAGTACCGAGTACATATGCATGCTTGTACTTTTCAGAGGTCCGATATTGTTCTATGTACAATCCTTGTTTTATTGATTGCATGTAATAATCTACTTTTTTGAGGTTGTGAATTTGGGGTTCTTGGGGGTTTTCATGAGCTGTAAGCCATAATCATCACAATTATGACAAATCACGGCTTGAATTATCTTGCTTTGCATGTAATGAGTCTATCTCATATATTAGTTTCACCTTTTAAGTTGCATTAGTGAAATAAATTAACTTTGCACGATATTCTAATTATTCGAGTTTCACCTGTATAAGGTGCATTGCCTACCTGGCTCCTGGAATTTGTCCATCTCTGTGATAAAGTAGTGGTTCTCCATTTTAAATGCTATATAGGTATGGATGGCCATTGCTACATCAGCCTGTGTGTTTTTTTGGCTAACAGTGGAATGTATAGCTGTAGGAGAGGCGCCTTTCAATAAGCTGGTCAGGTTGTTGATTGCTGAGGACCTGTCTCATGCATGGGGTACAGAACTCATCATGTGTGCACCCACTCTGTGTTTTGCTGCCCATATGACCCTTAACTTTTAATTTTAAGGGATAATTTCACTAAAATGATTAAGAAGTGTTGATCTTTACTAGGGATGCACTGATACCGATACTAGTATCGGTAGCGTTGCCGATGACGAGCCCGATGGTTCCGGTATCAGGAAGGCAGGCAGCGCGTCATTACACGCTGCCCGGCTTCCTGATCACCTGGGAAGCTGGCTCCATGCTGTATCGTCACTTGTGACGAGAGGGCATGGAGCCGGCTTCCCGGCCAATCAGGAACCCGGGCAGCATGTAATGACTCGCTGCCCGGCTTCCTGATTGGTCGGGAAGCTGGCCAATCAGAAAGCCGGGCACCGTGTAATGGCGCGGCTTCATGCTCCCTCGTCACCTCATCACACGGCGCCCGGCTTCCTGATTGACCAGAAAGCTGGCTCCATGCTTTCTCATCACCTAGTGACGAGAAGCATGGGGACAGCTTCCCTGCTAATCAGGAAGCAGGGTGGCGAGTCTTTACACGCCGCCTGCCTTCCCGGCTAATCAGGAAGCCAGGTGGCGAGTGACTACACGCCGCATGGCTTCCTTAATGGGACTTCCGGTACTCGGTATTGGCGAGTACAGAAGAATAAATATCGGTACTCAATACCGAAATACCGGTATCGGTGCATCCCTAATCTTTACCTTGTGCTTATTTCCGGTTTACAGGCTAGCTATTTTTAAGGTCAAAGGTGGGATCTAAGTGGGTTTTCAATCTAGAAAGTCGCTATTGTGCTTGTGTAATTGTATCCTAATCCCATTTATGTATGAAGAAGAGTAAATTACTTGACCCTAAATTTGACTGACATTCCGCTTGCAAACTTGTGTTGCAGAAGTATCTGTGTGTATTAGAGAAACAAAAATATACCAACAGAGGTTTCTTTGGAGACCCAACAGTGGAAATTGGTACCCATCTGGATATACTGTAGATCTTTATCAATCTTTATCGCCTGAACCTGTAGGATCAGGTGGGAATCATTGAATGTCTGTGCATGGGCTTGTGGGGACATAAAAACCTGTTATAATTTTTTTTTAATTACTATTGCTAAAATGCACCCCTGATCACCCTATTCTTAACTTTGCCATTTTGAATTATTTAATTTAGATTTGCATTAACTTTGGATTGTTGTACATTAAAAAAAATAATAAGACCTACCCCGAAAATAAGACATAGTGTGTTTTTTTGAGCCCAACAAAATATAAGACAGTGTCTTATTTTCGGGGAAACACGGTATTATACACTCCCCCCCTCCCTCCTTTCCTTCCAAGCCCCCTCACCTGCTTGCATCTGTGCAGGGAGGAGGCACATCATCATTCCCTGGTGATCTAGTGGTGATTAGTAATGTCTAGTGCAGACCTTACTAATTATCCATCATTCGGCCAGAGCTCAGAACTAACAGAGCTCCAGCCGGAGCTGACAGGAGCAGCTCTGTGGTCTGCATCCAACAGAGATGCAGACCGTGTAGCTGCTCCCACAAGTCGAGCACGTGGTCCGTGACCGTGTGCCGGTACTTTGAGACCCCTGCTTTAAGCTGATTACGGCAACACTGTGTGTGACAGAACTTTAGCTGGTTAGCAGACGTCTTGTTCTCCCAGGAGAGATACCGGGTCCCTGCCAGGTTCCAGCCTTCACTCAGCTCCACCTTCCAGCAGAGTCACTGTTCCTGGCACTCCTTCCCAGGAACAGCTTCCCCCTTCACTGGCCGGACAGATTTAGGCCCTGACACTGGGCCTTCATTCCTGACCTCCTGCAGGCCATTCTCAGGGCTGCAGACCTGGCTAGATTACACAGCACGCACCCTCCTGCCTGGGGAGAAGAGACACTCACAAGGTCAGCCCCAAATATTTATATCTCCCCCTCTGCATGCACCACTGGCAATTAACTTCCTAGAGATTGGCCAAGGAGACATACTGTACATAACACAGCATTGTTGGACATTCTAGCTCTATTGCCAGGTTACACCCAGCAGCAGACAGACAACAATAACTGAAACCAAATGAGCACATAACTATTAAATCAGGTTAGACTGGCTATAGTTCAGCAGAACTAAATTTAAGGAGTTGCCCCGCTTAGGGTAAGGTGACTACGCAATATACACAGACTACTTGAGAAACAGCAGATTTGTTTTCCACAACAAAATGAATATAATATTTTAAATTAAACTGAAGTACTAAAGTAAAATATGGCTGCTTGTTATAATCATCAACTTTGCTTATTCAAAAAAGGGAAGTAAATAGGAAATAAAAATCATAAGACAAAAAAGAGGTCCTGAACTTTTTCTTATGTCTCAATATGTATGGGCAGCCTAAAGAACTTCAAGATGCTCAAGAGAGCCAGAACTTTGGCATCCCTGATCAAGACTAGATTTATTTTTTATCCAGCTTGTTTTATGAAATGCATCCATAAGTAATTTTCGATGAATCACTTTCCTACATGAAACAGCAAAATATCAATAAAACTCACACATATTAGCAATAGACTTTCTTGCCTGCAAAAAAGATGATCTTGCCGCGAGTCTGAGACCAGCTGTGGGCCCCACCATAATGTCTGGCAAAACAGTGAAGTGGAAAAAGTAGCTATATTTACCCATAACTTATAAACTCCTCTAAATCTTTTCCAACATGGGGCCTCAAATGAAAGGCAATCTGATATATGACAGCTGGATAACCAGACAGTACAGAGATCTGTCTTACTCATGAAGCTTTTTACAAGTTGAATGTGTCAGTTTAGGAATGTAGAGCCTTTAGGAAATGCATAATACATGGAAATAAACGACACTTTTAAAAATGATGATCAATCTAATAGTTAACATTTACCAAGGACAAATATTTCTCTCATATAAGTGTCACTATTTTCAGTGTTTATAGTAAATACATTTATACATTTATGTAAATCTATTGTGATGTGCAATAATTAAAGACCAAATACCTACAAAACTTTTTTTTTAAGTTGGGGTAGAAGTGGGATTAGGACATCTGATTTTAAATGCTGTCAAAATGAAGAGAAGACCTCTTACTTTATCATGACAAAAAGGGGGTGAAAAACTCTCCAATATATGCAGAAACAACACTTAAAAGAGAACTATGGGGTAAGTATTTTCCCCATAGTGCTCTTTAGGGTCACGGGAGGTCATATACTAAACTTTTTCCGTGACTCAAAGCTCAGTATATCACAGAGAGCAATATAAATCTAGTAAGAGCGCCAAACAAAAGGTCCAAGAGTCCACATTTTCCCTTTCGTCCTCCAGAACAGCTTGCGAGAGATAGGCTCCACCCCTTTTATTAGGAAACACGTCACCCTCAGTTGTTTAAAAGGCCCGCCTCTCTCCTAGCTCCTCAGTTTTTCGTGTTTCCTCCGTCAGGGGGGAGCATGTCACCGGAACGACGAGGGGGCCACCTTTTTGGGAGATACCGCTCGGGTTTTTTCATGGTTACCTTATGTGGGCCACTGGTGCTCTCCACTTGCCGCAGTTGATTCCGCACCAGTCCCTGAAAACATCACCGGCGTGAGATCCTGTTTCTCTCCAGGATGGACGCTGCTACTCCTCTACAAACTGCTCAAGGGGATGCAGATCCTTTGGGCACCAGCTCTGCTCAGGTAAGTGATTGCTTCCATGCACTCACTCCCTGTAGTTGACTACATATTTTGTTTGTTCCTCCACCTGGGGCTCCTTGGTGTTGGGCTTAAGGTGCGAGGGGGCACTAGGGGGGTTAGATGAGTGATTTCTGTCCTTTTCTGTGTTGCAGGTCCAGGTGGCTAAGGGCAAGGTTCTTAAGAGGAAGCGTGCAGTCTGCTCCATAAAACTGGGTTCAGATTGGAAAAAGCTTCTGTGTCAAAAATGCATCGAAGGGGTATGCAGGGAAGAATCTAACTCGGCATGTAGTAGCCTACTTTCCACAGTTAGGGAGGAACTTGTCTCTACCTTTTCTTCTTTTAGATCCCTGATAACGGAATTGAGACCGCTTGCAACACAGTTTCTAGTGCCAGAATCTCCCACTCCTACTCAGCAGCCCCAGCCAGTGTCCAGGTCAGGTGGGGTCTGTCATAGGGAGCCAGAGGAGGTTGATGTCGCTGCGTCCTCTCAGCAGGGATCTTCTGCTGAAGAGGACAGTGACAGGAATGATGGTCCCCTTGTTTCTAGGTACAAACTATCTCTGGAAGAGGTGGAGGAATTGTTAGGTGCAGTATATGATACACTGGATATTCAGGAGGAGAAGGTGCTGCTATCCAGGCACGACCTAATGTACCAGGGACTTCAGCAGCAAAAGGCCAGGGTTTTTCCAGTGCTCAAAGTGCTCGCGGACACCATCTTTAAGGAATGGTCGGACCCAGAGAGGAAACCTCTTTTTTCCAACAATTTGAAAAGACGTTTTCCTTTCGACGAGGATGCATCACTGCCATGGAACAAAGTTCCTAAAATTGATGCATCGTTGTCGAAGATTTCTAGGAAATCGGATCTAGCATTTGAAGATATGGGGGTGCTCAAAGACCCCATGGACAGGAAGGCTGAGGTGTTGCTTAAAAGGGCATAGGACTCTGCTAGTACTAGTCTCAGGCCGGCCTTGGCAACAACATGCGTTGCCAGGAACCTGGAATTTTGGCTTACAGAGCTGCAGAGTCACTTGGTGGCAGGGGCCCCAAGGGAACAAATCATTGATTCCCTACCGATGCTGTTTAAAGCAATAGCATTTATGGCAGACGCTTCAGCTGACTCTGTCAAAATGGCGGCCAGGTCAGGAGCCCTGATCAACTCGTCTCGCAGGGCGATTTGGTTGAAGGCTTGGGAGGGGGATGCAGCTTCGAAGTTGAGGCTTTGCAATCTTCCGTTTAGTGGTGATCTTCTTTTTGGGCCGGAACTGGAGGCATATTGGAACGTACCGCAGATAAAAAGAAAGCATTTCCCGAAAAAAAGAAGAAGCCCTTTCGTAGGTTTTTTAAAGGAACAAGGGGCAGAATGCGAAAGGGGAGCTACCCAAAAAGCACTGGACGGGGCAGAAGGGCAAGGGGAAGGGAAGTATTTTTACTAACCCTCCCTCCCAGGCACCAAAGCAGCAATGACTACGGCGTGAGGGTGGGGGGAAGGCTGACAGAGTTCCTCCCCCGTTGGAGGAGTATTACTTCCAATCAGTACATACTCAACCTCATCCAGGAGGGGTACAGGTTGGAATTCTGCGGCACTCCACCCCACCGTTTCTTGATTACGAATCTCCCAAGAAACGTGGACAGAGCCAAAGCTCTTTGTCTTCTATTGGGAAAATTGGTGGATCAGAAAGTGCTCATTCAGGTACCGGATCAGGAGAAGGGTTAGGGGCCATAAGTTGGTGACGAGAAAGATTTATGGGAAGGTGTGGAAAAAGTTCTGCTCCTGGAAAGGGAGAAATAACAGGGATGCATCCATACCGTCGGTTCTGGATTTCTTTCAGGAGGGGGTGGACGGGGGCCTAGCCATCAGCACTTTAAAGGTACAAGTCTCGGCCTTGAGTGTATATTTGCAATGCTCCTTGGCTAATGATCAACTAGTGAGCAGGTTCTTTAAAGCCCTTAAACGTATTAGGCCAGTGACTCGCTGTGCCGTGCCTAAATTGGATCTTTTGGTGGTCTTACAGGGGCTGATGGTTCCCCCTTTTAAGCCTCTACCGGATCTTCAGATCAAGATGCTCACGTTGAAAACTGTATTCTTAGTTGCCATAACCACAGCAAGAAGGGTTAGTGAATTGCAGGCTCTGACTTTAAGGGAACCTTACTTAACGGTTTTTGAAGACAAAGTGGTATTGAGGACAGATCTGGCATTTTTACCAAAAGTCTCCTCGGACTTCCATAGATCTCAGGAGATCGTGTTACCTTCTTTCTGCAATAGTCCGGCTAATCAGAAAGAGGTGGGTTTTCACCACCTGGATGTTAGGCGCTGCCTGATAGAGTACCTTAGGGTGACTAGAACATTCAGGAAATCGGATGCCATTTTTGTTCTTTTTTCCGGAAAGGATAAAGGAAAACAGGCCTCCAAGGCTTCGATAGCTAGATGGGTTAAGCTATGTATTCAGGAGGCTTATGGGGCTAAGCAGGTTAGTGTTCCGCCTTTTTTGAATGCACACTCTACCAGGGGGTTGGCTAACTCGTGGGCAGAGAGGGCTGGTGCCACTCCGGAGCAGATCTGTAGGGCCGCAACCTGGTCCAGTTTTTCAACGTTTGTCCGCCATTACCGGCTGGACCTGAATACGGCAGCAGAGCAGACGTTTGGAAGAAAAGTACTCCAAGCAGTAGTCCCGCCCTAAGTGGGTAAGTTCTTGTTTATCCTCTCGCAAGCTGTTCTGGAGGGCTGTCTTTAATATTGATTGGACCCAGGGCAAACATTTTTGGGCCCCACCATGCAATATTGCCCGCTATATGCTGACAGAGCAGAGCAGCGCTGCAGCTGGGATGGATCCAAAAAATATTGTCCAGATCCACCCCACCACCTGATTGACAGCTGACTCTACCTCTCTAGAGGTTGTGTCCACCCTATCCATCCAGTCAGCGTTGGAGGATCAGAGAGGGGAGGGGGGGTAGTCCTGCGAGGAGCCGTGACTGACAGTCACCGCTCTCTGCAGAGAGAGTGAGTGCAGGAAAAGTGATCAGCGGTATGTGATCGCTCAGTTCTCGATCAAGAGAGCCAACCTGTGACAGCTTCAGTAACTAGGGGGAAGAGTGCATTTCACTCTCCCCATAATTCTTCTTTCATGGTAAATGTGTGAATAATTTGCCACCTACCACTTCCACTGCATAGAATGACAATAATAATAATAATGACACCTGAGCATGTCCCCTGGTGTTATTATTATTATGTCCCCCCTGTGTAATTATTATGTCCCCTGGTGTCATTATTATTATGTCCCATGGTGTCATTATTATTATTATTATCATGTCCTCTGGAGTCATTATTATGTCCCCCTGTGTAATTATTATGTCCCCTGGTGTCATTATTATTATGTCCCATGGTGTCATTATTATTATTATTATCATGTCCTCTGGAGTCATTATTATGTCCCCCTGTGTAATTATTATGTCCCCTGGTGTCATTATTATTATTATGTCCCCCGTTGTCATTATTGTTATGTCCCCCAGTGTCATTATTATTATGTCCCCCAGTGTCATTATTATTATGTCCCCCAGTGTTATTATTATTATGTCCCCTGGTGTCATTATTATTATGTCCCCCTGTGTCATTATTGTTATGTCCCCCCAGTGTCATTATTATTATGTCCCCCTGTGTCATTATTATTATGTCCCCCCAGTGTCATTATTATTATGACCCCCGGTGTCATTATTATTATGTCCCCCAGTGTCATTATTATTATGTCCCCCAGTGTCATTATTATTATTTTAAAATAATAATCATCATCACTACGGATGCACCGATACCGGTTTTTCGGTATCGAGTACCGATATTTATATTTTGGTACTCGCCCATATCGAGTACTGATACCTGTACTTCCAGTAGCAAAGAGCCGGCTTCCCGGGCAATCAGGGAGGCAGGCAGCATGTCATTACCCACTGCCCGGCTTCTTGATTGCCCCGGAAGGCGACCCCCACCCTGCAGGCATCTCATTCCCCTCACATAGATCCTCAGTAGTAGTCATTACCATACCAGTCCCTCGGCCAGCTGGGCAGACACCGCTCTCTGGCATCTGCCCATGACTCCTGTGTGTACAGCGCAGGCGTGATCGGCCCTCAGCCTGCTAGTGCGGACACGCAGACTGCCGAGCGCTCACAATCAGAAATCCTGTGCATGCGCAGTAGCAGGCTGAGGGCCGATCATGCTGGCGCTGTACACACAGGAGACGTGGGCAGATCCCGGAGAGCTTGGAGAGCGGTATCTGGCCGAGGGACTGGTACAGTAATGACTTCTGCTAAGGATCTATGTGAGGGGAATGAGGTGTCTGCAGGGTGGGGGTCGTGTCGCCATATTATCAGATTGTTTGCCCGGCTCGACACTGATTGGGTGGGGAAGCCGGCCAATCAGCCTCGAGCCGGCCAAATAGCATAGATCCAGCTTCCCGGCTCCATGTTCCCTTGCAGCACTGCCGGTTAGAGGAATTCTCCGTCTGACCAGAAGTTCTGGTATCGGGAAAGGTATCGGAGCATTTGGGCGGGTACGAGTATTCGGCATTGCGGAACCTGGCGTTGGGGCAGCAGGCAGGGTAAATCCGGTCCTGTCCTTAGTCATCACCATAATGACACCAGGGACACACACACGTCATCACCATACATAGCAATAATGACACCAGGGGATGGCCATAATGACACCAGGGGTACGGGCATAACAATAATGACACCGGGGATGGACATAACAATAATGACACCTGCAGTGCCACACCTAACCCGACCACCCCCCATCCCCTCCCCCCAGATAGAAGCCCAACCCAGCAGCCATGTGGACTCACCGAGGACCGGTGGAGGATGAGACTGCAGCCATGGAGGGAGGAGGGCAGGACCATGAAGCAGGGTGTGCAAAAGCTATCGTCCTGCTCTGCTGAGTGGGAGGTGACATCCCGGGCTGCAGAGATCTTTGCTGCATATAGGGACAGGAGGCTGCTGCCCTCTAGCGTCAGAAAGGGGTAGTGCAGACTAGACAGCTGGTCCAGAAACGTTTCACTAGCGCTAGTTTATGGGGTACAGGGCCCCACAACAATGACTGGGCCCGGGGGACACGTGCCCCTTTTGCCCCCCCTTAAAGACGGCCCTGAGTGGTGGTGAAATGTGATTTCAATATGATATTCTGTTGTTGTTTTGGTTCCTGTGTTTACAGAGTCTTCCTACGGTTCTCGATACAACTGAGGAGCTAGGAGAGAGGCGGGCCTTTTATACAACTGAGGGTGACGTGTTTCCTAATAAAAAGGGTGGAGCCTATCTCTCGCAAGCTGTTCTGGAGGACTATAGGAAAGAGAGTTGCCGGTAAGTCTAACTTTGAATTTTTTAATTATAGTATTTGTTCATAAAAGGTGAACACAAAATGTCCATTGTGTTTTAGGGACTCAGAAAATATCCCCCTTATTCAGAGCTCAGGTGTTGTAAATGGCAGGATTAAGAGATGGCATAATCATCAGAGAAAAAAAATCTTACATGGTTATTCACAAAAGGGTGAAGAGTTTGGAGAAAGCAGGAGAAGAGAACAATCTAGGACAACATAGCTGAAGTGGAAAGTGAGCTGAATTGGAGAATTTTTCCAAATCCGCTATTTTGGCCTAGATTGTTCACTTCTCCTGTCTTCTCCAAACTCTTCACTCTTTTGTGAATAACTCTTAGTTATATAAGAAGATGCCTGGAAAACGTGTTTAGATGGCTCAAAAAATATTCCCCCACTTCACAACTTAGGTATTTTAAATGGTAGAATTCAGAGATGGCATTATCACCAGAAATAATTCTTACTTATATTAGAAGATGCAGGAAAACGAGTTTAGGGGGCTCAAAAATCTCCCCCTTCTTCGGGACTCAGGTGTTGTAAATGGCGAAGATGACACCGATGAAGAATGCACTGACACCGATACTGGGTGCCGATACTGGGCATTTCAATGAATACTCAGACTTGTGGAAATGCTCCGATACAAAGTGCTGATATCTGCGCCTTAAATTTTTAAGCTGCAGCCAGCGCTGTAAACAGGCACCGCGCTTCACAGGAAGGCTGCCGCGCTCCCCAGAAAGGTCCCCGCAGCCTTCCTGTGGTCGGTGGCTCCTGTTTACAGCGCCGGCCAAAAATCTCCTCCAACTCCACGCCGCCTGCACCTGCCGAGACTGATCAGGACGCCGGGTGAGACAGCACAGTCCACCAGAGAGCAGCACAGCCCACCATTAACGCACAGTCATCAGAGAGCCGTGCAGCCCACCATTAACCCCGCACAGCTCATCTGAGAGCCCACACTGCCCACCATTAACCCCGCACAGGCACCTGAGAGCCGTACAACCCCCCATTACTCTTGCACAGGCACCTAAGAGTCCACACAGCCCACCATAGAACCTGCACAGCCCACCTGAGAGTCCGCACAGCTTTGCCATAGACCCTGCATACCCACCTGAGAGTCCGCACAGCACACCATAAAACCTGCACAGCCCACCTGAGAGTCCACACAGCCCACCATAGACCCCGCATACCACACCTCAGAGCCTGCACAGCCCCCCATAGACCCCACATAGCCCACCTGAGAGTCTGCACAGCCCACCATAGAACCTGCACAGCCACCTGGGAGCCTGCACGGCCACCTGAGAGTCCGCACAGCCCACCTGAGAGTCTGCAGAGCCTACCATAGACCCTGCACAGCCTTCTGAGAGCCTGTACAGCCCACCATAGACCTCGCATAGCCCACCTGAGAGTCTGTACATCCCACCATAGAACCTGCACAGCCCACCTGAGAATCTGCACAGCCCACCATAGAACCTGCACAGCCACCTGAGAGCCCGCACAACACCATAGAACATGCACAGCCACCTGAGAGTTTGCACAACCTACCATAGACCCCACACATCCCTCTAGGATCCTGCACAGCCTCCTGAGACCCCACACAGCCACCTGAGATCATCTGCTGGAGACATCGGGCCAGCACCCCGGAGCAGTACAGAGTATGTAGCTTCATATTATTGCATTGCTGGGGTTTGTAGTCTTCTATAGCCAGTTGTCATTGCTGTATAATATATTGCTGGGATTTGTAGTTCTCTCTAGCTGATGGTATTATTCTGCATTGCTGTAGAATGTATTGCTAGGATTTGTAGTATTCTGTAGCTCATGGTATTCTGCATTGATATATAATGTATTGCTGGGATTTGTAGTCCTGTATTGCTGGTGGTATTCTGCATTGTTGTATAACGTATCGCTGGGATTTGTAGTCCTCTATAGCTGGTGGTGTACTGCATTGCCGTATAATGTATTGCTGAGTTTTGTAGTCCCTCTACAGCTTGGACTGGGCACTGACACTTAACCACTGTCCTAAAATCATTTGTCTGTATTGTTTTAGAAAAAATGTCTCATGAGACAATAAAATATATTGTAATTGGTATCAGCGAGTACTTCGTATCGGTATTCGTACTCTTTCTGGAAAAATGGTATTGATGCATTCCTAGATCACATCATTCTTGGTTCTATCTTCCTAATTCCTCGTTGACACATTGCTCCTTTAGAAGTGGTGGGACGCTCAGAATGAACTGATTTTGTTTTTTGTTTTATTTTACTGCCAAATTTTAGTAAGTGATATGTACTACAACAACAACCTTATGTGGATAATGTTGGCATGTGTTTATGAATGGACCGTGGTGTCATTTTAGTTCTTGCTCGATGCATGCCTTCTGTATCTAGATATTCCTGAGGGAAATATGTAGGCTGTCAATAGAGGTGGACTGAGAACGTTTGGCCTGCTGGCTAACACAACAACTGGCCCTTCCTCAGCGCAATTGGTAGGCAAATGTGGGAGCACGATTACTATGACACACCTTTACAAGCATACAGTTATGCAGTTTGCTTTTTTTCTTTTTGGCTGTTTGTTTAATTCTTGCAGTAAAGCCACCCAGTACTATATTAATGTGCATGTACTAAACAAGAACTACTAAACTGCTACTAAATACTAAACTGCGTATACGAACTACATAGTTACAGGCAACACTACAAGACATAAAAATATGTAGACACATGCACAATATTATCTATCCTTTATGCACTAGGGATAGACTAAAAGTCACTTAGTTTCCATTATAGTTGGTCCACAATCTAGTGAATGGGGCTCCCAGCATTTAAGCAATCACAGGAAAATGGGTTCTTGATCTTGGTAGAATTAGTTACTTTATGAACTAAAGGTGCCTGCTGCTCTCTTAAAGTGATATAGACTTATCTAAAATGCTAAATCAAATGCTATATAATCATCACATAGGATCCTCATTATAGACAACCTTGGCACTCCAGTTGCTGTAGAGCTACAAGCCCCATGAGGCACTGCAGGACTCTGACAGCTATAGGCATTATTCCCAGTAGCAGAGGCATGATGGTAGTTTAACCACAGCTAGAGTGCCAATGGTGCCTACCCCTGCTCTAACCCAGGAACATAAGATCATTTTTCAATTATCTGTGAAATGTCAAAACCTGTTGGACTTTGAGGAGCAAAGTATGACACAACAAAAAGAGCTGTAAGGGGGGTGTGTGGAAAAAGGGTTTCCTGCGGCCCCTTTCCTCATCGCCCAATTCCCCAGCTACCCTTTAGATCCCCGTGAGAATGATGACCCAAGCCCTGATCTTAAGCTGTGAACAGTTGGCAGATCAAAGCCCATGTCCCTCACTGCATGACTCAGAGCTCGGCATTATGCAATGATTTTTGCATAATTGAGGAGAATACAGCCAGGAGTCCAAAAGGCCCTCCTCTTACCCTAATCCCTCCACCAAGCCCCATATTGTAAAAATGATGTCTGTATACATGCTGCTTATACTTGGCTGAAGCATTGACTGCTGGGACTTGTAATTCTATACTTGTCATGTACTGCTAAGGAGAGTGTTGGGACTTGTACTTCTAAGCCTGCCATGTGCTGTCAAGGGCTGCTGGGACTTGTAGTTCTATGGCTGACATTTGCTGCTAAGGCTGCTGGGACCTATGGCTCACCAGTCACTGTACAAAAAGTGACACTAAACTCAGAAGATAAATCTTAAAAATGCATTCAAGTACCTTAACTGTTAAGTATCACTTGGCTGTAGATCCTCAAATCATCTCTGAATTGGTGCTGACACTGTCCTTCCTTCTGGAGGGGGGCTACTTTTGTTCTCCATGGTCCTTGTGTGTGTTGTAAAGTAGACACCACTCCAATCTCGCTCCTTTAATGGACTATAAACTCATGCTTAGTTTACTAATTTGTATTGATTGTATTCTACAGTTGTTATAGTCTATCATGGGAGTGAGCTTGAAACAGAGGCTACTTTACAACATACACATGGACCATGAGGATCAAATGTAGAATGAAGATGTCCTCCAGACGGAAGGTGTCAGCACCAATACAGAGATGATTTGATGATCAGCAGCAAAGTGATACACAAATAACCTTAATGACCTTAATAGTTGACCTTAATAGTTAAGGTACTTGAATGTATTTTTAAGATTTAATTCCTGACTTTAGTGTCACTTTAACCACCTCCCGTCCGCCGATCGTTGAAAGACGGCCGGACGGGAGTCTCTTGGATGCCCCCCTGGCACGCACGAGCGGGAAACCGCCTCAATTTTAAACGGCCAGCGATGGCCGTTTACATACAAGCGGTCCGGCGTCTGTAAAGACGCCTGATCGCTTGTATGATACAAGTTAGGGTGCGCCCCCCCCTCCTTACCTCTGGTCACCGTCGCTGTCCCCGCCGCCGTGCCCGCGATCCCGGGTGTCCATCCGGTCCGTGCGATGTCTCTCTGTGCGCTGAGGACGGAGAGAGATCGGGACCCAATCTCCCTCCTCTCTCCTCCCGGTCTCTGAATGCAGGAAGTGATGTGTATTACATGACTTCCGCATTCCTCTGTGACTCTCCGGTACAGAAACCGGAGAGAAGCTGATGAAGCAGATCTGTGCTTCATCAGCTTCTCTGGGGGTCCCTAGGTGACATTAGGGGTCTTAGAGACCCCTGATGTCTCCATAAAGGGAACCTGTCACTGTAATTTGTTATCACATAGGGTACTTCTTAGCACCCTATGTGATAACAATAAAGTCAGGTGCAAAAAAAGTAAAAAAAAACAAACAATTGCTCACAAAATAAATAGAAATGTACACACACAAAAATTATTTAAAGTCCCCCACATAGATGCGCAAAAATGCGTTAGATGCGCCTACACGCAAAAACGACGATTGCTCCAATTATGCCGCACGTGGTTACATATCGCCGCGAACGTCGCAATGAGAGCACTAATTTTAAGGCCTCAATCACTGATAACACTAAACTGATGAGCGGTAAAATATTTTAAAGTGTCGCCTCTGACTATGGTGTTTTTTTGCGATTTCGCGGGCCCGCGCAATTTTAAGGCTTGACATGTTTGGTGTCTATTTACCCGACGTGAAGCAAAACAAACGACAAACGCACTCAACAATTTGTTACCAGTTATACAGTAAGGTGCACACGAAATGGGCTTAAGAATAAGTGTTAGCCAAAGTACCGCAGCGCTGAATACTGAAAAATGGCCTGGTCAGGAAGGGGGTGTAAACACCCCGGTCAGCAAGTGGTTAAGGCTGCTTAGACCTCTGGCTTGACAGTAGATGTTCGAGACCTAATTTATTAATGCTGGCCCTGAGCTTTTTTCACCATGGTGTCTTATTTGGAGCCGCCCCGCACCCTTGTGACTAATGAAATGTTTGATCCCCCCCCCAGCTGGCCATAGTCACCCCATCCCAATCCTTCCTGCTTTTCTGTGTACAAAATGCACTTAATAAACGCCCCCCACACTGAGTTCTGTGTAGGTCCTTAGCCTTACTGTGCTCTCTCTCTTCACTCCATGTGTTCATCAAAGGATCATTTATACAGAACAGAATGAAATAGGTAAAAGGTTTTCCCTGAAATTTATATATTAAAGAATGACTACAGTTATTGCAAGTACTAATTAAGCAGCCAGCACAAATGAAAAACAGCATGCTTGTTCCATGGTATAAAATATATCAACATATTTAGCCCCATGTGTATAACGTATCTGTGTAATCACATATATGTAGTCACAGCTCTGCATAGGTGTTCCTTTACTAACTTCATTTTAAAAGCCAGCTCAATTGATCGTGTGACCTGTCAGAGCCCGCAAAGGAAATTAGTGATCAAAAATGTCATCTGCTGGGCTCCAGGCTGCTTAAGCTGCAACTCGCTTTTGGTATGTAGGTATGCGGGTCTCGCTCTGATAGAGGTCGGCTTGGGGGACTTTGTTAACACTCTGGGCCACCACTGGCCAGCCCAATATAACACAAAAACAGGCACAGGAAGCAAATACCTCCCACCCCTAGCCCAGTCTGCCGCTGGCTGCTATTGCTGGTCTTCTTCGATAAATGTTTATTGCATAATTATTTCTAAATTGCAGTACATTGCGAGCATAAAGCAAATATGTGGCACAGTATAGTCAGACTCAGAAAACATTGAAGCCATTGGATCAACACCATAGCCAGACAACTACCATTTTAGAAGGAGAGGTCAAAAGTTCATATATTTCTCTTAGTACAAGTTTCCCTTAACTGTCTAATGGCCTATTTACACTTCTATGGTCTGTCATTAAAAATGTGCTGCCAACATAGCTCAACAGGCAAACACCTATTTTGCTAATGCACTGTGGTGCACCAAAACACATTTGCACGCTGCAACTGCCAATGGAGCCGTACATTCATGTGTATTACACCTACACATAGGTGTGAATGGGCCCTAAAACAGATTGATGTTGTGTTTGCCAGTTGCCATATCTGACAGCCTTCCCAAGGAAGACATAATTCTAGGTTAAAGTGACCATGTCACCACAGGGTCACTTTTGCAAAACAGGTCACCCTGTAAAAAAGCATTTACTTAACTTTCCAGAACTGACAAGCCCCCACATCTCCACTCCCCAGGCAGTTCAAGTATTTAAAGGAGAACTATGGGGTTAGGGCTTTTCCCCATAGTTCTCCTAAGGGTAACGAGAGGACACTAACTAGCATCCTTCCGTCACCCTAAGCTCAGTATAACGCAAACTACAGCTCACGGTATAATGAGATGCCGCAGCCAGAACGGATCCCGACAATTCTGTCTGGATCCACCCAGCTGCGTGAGTGACAGCTGGCACTGCCTATCTAGAGGCAGAGCCAGCTGTACCCGCCCCTCCCCCGTCCGTTCCGCTAGTCAGCGCTAGAGGATCGGACACGGGAGGGAATCCCTGCAGGGCGCCGTGAGTGACAGTCATGGCTCTCTGCACGGATTGATCGAGAAGTGAGCGAGCACTGATATGTGTTCGCTCACTTCCCGATCTAATGAGCCGACCAGTGACAGTTTCATTGTCACAGGTCGGCTCAGATTATGAGGCTGAGTGACAATCACTCGCCTCATAATTTTCCTTTAACCATCAGATGAGTTCCTCATATGTCAGCTCATTGTCACGACTGCTGTAGGTGCAAGGAGTGGATCACAACTGCGGAGGGTAGTGGTAGGGTGGTGAGTCGAGACGGCTACTCAGGCTTGAGTCTCAGGCGTCACTCACAATCTTAGCGGGGAGTTTGAGACTCTAGCATCACAGCCGTCGGGTAACAAAAAGGGTTAAGGCAGAGCTATTACTTCATAGCCTAGCTTCATAGGGGGTAAACTGAACCACGAGTAAGGGTAGCAAGTCTTTAGGGAGAGGTGTGCCACTTAGGTATAGGTTGCCAGCAGATTCCCCCCAAGTGCAACAGGTCATTGGTAATTAATACAGTCTGTAGTACACACAAGGCTTCAGCAGTGGAGTAACAGGTTAAAGCTCCAACAGGAGGTTTACTTGCGTTTAAAGTCCAGTTAGGGGTCAAGGTGCCGGTCCACAGGCTGAGCAAGAGGTTCTCCGGTTTGGGCAGTCCTGGGGGTCCCTGGAGGCTTGGTTGCATTGACAGGAGGCAGCAGGCGTTCTGACTCCAATTGTGTAACGCCATGCTGCCTCAGCTGGGGCTTTAAATAGCCAGAGGATGGGGGAGGAGCCGCTGGCCGGAACGAACGGGTTCCACGTTCCACCGTGGAACGCAGGCCGCTCGCTCTCACAATCGGGAAATCGAGCGGCTTCCGCTTTCCACAGTGGCACGCAAAGCGGCCGTCCCTGCGGATGTAGAGACCGGAACGGGACTCGTCACAGTACCCTCTCCCTAAGGGAACACCCCCGGGGTTCCCGGCAGGAGCAGGTCGATCAGGATACCTTCGATTAAAGATTTGGGTCAATCGAGGGGCATGTACACCCTGAGAGTCCTCCCAGGAGTCATCTGATGGGCCATAGCCATTCCAGCGTATGAGGTACTGAAGAGTAGAACCTCTTCTGCGGGAATCCAGGATTTTCTCGATTTCGTATTCTGTCTCGCCCTGTACCTGGACCGGAGGAGCAGGGGGAGGTGTTCTGTCGGGAATGGATTCGGCCTGCAAGGTTTAAGCAGAGATACATGAAACGAAGGGTGGATGCGCTAGTCTGGAGGAAGAATGAGCCGTACTGCGTTTGGGTTTAGGACCTTTTCTATGGGGAATGGCCCAACAAACTGCCGACCCAATTTACGTGAGGGGACGTTGAGGCGAAGGTTTTTTGTGGACAGCCAGACCTTGTCACCGACTTGGTAGGTTGGGGGGGCCGTTCTGCGGTTGTTGTAATACCTTTTTTGCCGGTCCTGGGCGGCCTTTAAGTTGGACTGTAAGCACTCGGAGGTCTTCTTTAAGGATGAGAGATAATCTTGCACGGAAGGGACATTGACCGGAAGGAATGAAGAAGGTAGATTGTTCGGGTGAAATCCGTAGTTGGCATAGAAAGGCGTATGATGGGTGGATGAGCTGGTGGCGTTGTTGTGCGCAAACTCAGCGAGTGGCAAGAGGTCGAACCAGTCATCTTGGAGGTGAGTACAGTAACATCTAAGGTATTGCTCCAAACATTGGTACACTCGTTCTGTTTGGCCGTTGGTCTGAGGATGGTAGGAGGTTGACATCCTGTGATCTATCTGCAGTGTTTCGCACAGAGCTTTCCAGAATTTGGACACAAACTGGCTGCCCCTATCGGAGATAATCTGAGAAGACAGACCGTGTAGTCTGAGGATTTGGCTGACGAAGGTGTGTGCCGTCTCCTTTGAGATAGGTAGTTTTCTCAATAGAGAGAAATGGGCCATCTTTGTCAATCGGTCGACAGTGACCATTATGGTATTGTATCCGCCGGAACTGGGTAGGTCCACGATAAAATCAAGGGAGATGACCTCCCAGGGTCGGGTTGGTATGACAAGGGATGTCAGTAATCCATATGGAGGTCTTCGCTCGTTTTTTAGTAGTAGCGCAGACATCACAGGTGACAACGTACTTGTAGATGGACTTGTTCATACTTGGCCACTGGAAATTCCTTTTGACTAGGTCTAATGTCTTTGAAACTCCGGGATGACCCGCTAGGGGGTCATCATGTGAGAGTTGGATGGCTGAAGTTTGTATTGCTGGTGGCACGTATAGTTTGTTTTCCGTAAAGTAGAACCCATTGTCTTTTTGGGATAGCCCAGAGGGAAGCGGGGTATCAGCGTTTGCGAGGGTTTGCTTTAGTAGATGTTTGACTCCAGTAGCGAGTCCCACGAACTGCTCCAGGGGAATCAGGAAGGAAGTTAGATCTGAGTTAGCCCCCTCTTCGTTTATGCGGGAGAGAGAGTCCGCCTTTCCATTTCGTGAGCCTGGACGGTAGGAAATGTGAAAGTCGAATCGATCAAGGAATAGACTCCATCTAACCTGTCGACCGGACATTGTTTTGCAGGTCTTGAGGAATTGTAAATTACGGTGATCTGTAAAGATGGTAATGGTGTGTCTGGCACCCTCCAAGAGATGCCTCCAATTGCTCAGGGCATCCTTGATGGCGAGTAGCTCTTTCTCGCCAATAGGATAATTCTTCTCGGCAGCATTCAGCGTCCTAGAGAAAAAGGCAACTGGGTGCAACGGTTCTGAGTTGGAGGGACGTTGAGAAAGCACTGCCCCTAAAGCGAGGTGAGAGGCATCCACCTCTAGTACGTAGTGAAATTCGGGGTTCGGCAACTGGAGGATAGGTGCGGAGGTGAATTTCTGTTTGAGGGTGTCGAATGCTTCTTGGGGTTCTTTCGTCCACGCGTATGGTGTTTTCGGACTGGTGAGTCTTGTCAAGGGTTTTACGATGGCGGAGAAATTCCTGATGAACTTCCGGTAATAGTTTGAGAAGCCCAGGAATCTTTGTAGTGCCTTCCGGGATCTCAGAATCGGCCATTCTAGGATGCAGTCAACTTTTGACTGGTCCATTTGAATCCCGTCAGGTGTGATCTTGTACCCCAGGAAGGAAATGAACGACTGTTCAAACACGCATTCTCCAGCTTGACATATGAGTGGGCCCGGAGGCGGGCCAGAACCCACCGCACGTGTTTACGATGTGAGAGACATTAACTTCAGTCTTCCTTTTGACCAACGGGCACATGGCTACAGTATGATCGGGGGAAGCGCAGTAAAGGCACAGATTTAGGGAACGCCTGCTGTTCTTCTCGGCCAGAGGGAGAGGTCCTCGCACGGCTCCAACCTCCATAGGTTCGTCCTCCTGAGGTGATCTGGATCTCGTAGGGACAGTGGTGTTGGCGTAGACCCTTTGAGCCTTCCTTTCTCGGAGACGTCGGTCGATGGTTACTGATCGTTGGATTAAGTCATCCAAGGAGCAGGGTAATTCATCACGGGCAATCTCGTCTTTCAATGCCTCAGAGAGACCGAGGCGGAATTGGTTGCGGAGACCGATGTTGTTCCACTCGGTCTCTCTGGCCCAATGCTTGAATTCCGCGATATAGTCCTCCAACGGGTCTTCTACCCTGCTTGAGGCCCCTTATAGCCGTTTCGGCGGTCAATTGCTTGCTCGCATCTTCATAGAGGAGGGCCATGGCATCCATAAATCGGGGGAAAGAATCTAGTAGGTCGTCATCTTCCTCTAGGTAGGTCTCGACCCAGGCTCTAGGCTCCCCCTTGAGATATGAAATTAGGGTCATGACCTTTATGCGGTCAGTGTGGTATGTTCGGGGTCTCAGGTCGAACAATAGTTTGCAGGGACTTACAAATTGGCGGAAATTCTTCCTCTCCCCTGAAAAGGGTTCTGGACTTTGGGTTCGGGACCCTTCTGGGCCCGTACTGCATACGCGTTCGGGGTAACCAGGTTGCGTATTCTCTGGTTTTCGACTTGGAGGTCCTGCATGGAAGTGGTTACATTTTCCACCCTCTGTGATAACGTAACAAGGTGTCTTGCAAGCTCCGCTGGATCCATTTTTGTTTAGAGGTTCCACAATTCTGTCACAACTGCTGTAGGTGCAAGGAGTGGATCACAACTGCGGAGGGTAGTGGTAGGGTGGTGAGTGGAGACGGCTACTCAGGCTTGAGTCTCAGGCGTCACTCCCAATCTTAGCGGGGAGTTTGAGACTCTAGCATCTAGCATAACAAAAAGGGTTAAGGCAGAGCTATTACTTCATAGCCTAGCTTCATACGGGGTAAAGTGAACCACGAGTAACGGTAGCAAGTCTTTAGGGAGAGGTGTGCCACTTAGGTATAGGTTGCCAGCAGATTCCCCACAAGTGCAACAGGTCATTGGTAATTAATATAGTCTGTAGTACACACAAGGCTTCAGCAGTGGAGTAACAGGTTAAGGCTCCAACAGGAGCTTTACTTGCGTTTAAAGTCCAGTTAGGGGTCCACAGGCTGAGCAAGAGGTTCTCCGGTTTGGGCAGTCCTGGGGGTCCCTGGAGGCTTGGTTGCATTGACAGGAGGCAGCAGGCGTTCTGACTCCAATTGTGGAACGCCATGCTGCCTCAGCTGGGGCTTTAAATAGCCCGAGGATGGCAGAGGAGCCGCCGGCCGGAACGAATAGCTTCCGTGTTCCACCGTGGAACACAGGCCGCTCGCTCTCACAATCATGAAGTCAAGCTGTTTTGGCGTTCCACAGTGGCACGCACAGCGGCTGTCCCTGCGGATGAAGAGACCGGATCGGTCCGTCCTGAACGGGACTCATCACACTCATGTCCTGTAGTGATGTTCGAGCCAGTGGAAAAAAACACAATTACAGTATACCTAGGAGTATGCTTTTAGGTTGATTTCTGAAGAAGTAGTATGTGTCCATAGTGGTTACGTTCCAAACTATTGTCCATTTACACTGATTAGCAGGGTCATTGCCATCACTGAAGCTTGCTAGTGAATTTTAAAGGTGACAGGTGTCAATTAATCAACATGACAGCAATCCATTGAAGACATCTGTACCCAGAAATGAACAATATGATCAGAAATCATTTTATCATTTTAAACAATGCAATTTTTGTGATATACAGGTCAAGAGGAAATTGCTGCCACTTGTTTTAAAGCATTCCATAGATTAAATCTCACATCTGAATATGTTTTTAATTATTACATTTACAATAAATGAAATCTATATTGCACTGTCCATGTGTCTTATTTTTTAAAGCCCTTCTCAGATTATGTCATCATGTTAATAGGATTTAAGATCTTTGCTTGTTCCAATGGTTTCCGTGGTCTGTATTTGTACTGTGCACATTACATAGTGCTAAATATGCACTAGAATAGTTAATTTAATAAACCTGATGGTATTTCTTGTTTCTATTTAAAGGTGCCCATGCACCTTACAATTAGCTGCAGATATTCTGTGGTCAGATGGAAAAAGTGCAACAGAAAATCTGCAGATGTATGGCCAGCTTTACTTTTGGTTCTATAATCTGTATAATTTCCACCATGAAAGCAACATCTAGTCAGATGATCTTTCAAAATGATGGATAACCATCTTGTTGTTGAAGTCTATCTAAGTACTGTATATCACATAGAGTGCTATTTGACCTTCCTAATTTTAGGGGTGAAGATCCAACTAAGAGGTGGAAGCACTGGTGTGATGTTGCCACTGAATGTTGAGTTCCTGTTCATGTATTGCTGAGTTTTCAAGCACTTTTAGCATTTTTGACATAATGATAATAGGAATGTGAATATTATGTATCTCATATGTTTTCTTGTTATATAGTTTTCACTAGGGTGATATAATTATTGTATTATTGTGCTTTCTTTTCTTTTGGTTTTGGATACTTAAATGAGCCACAGTCTGTGCATGTGAAATGCATGGCGCAGAAATATGCCAGCACAATACATAGAGCATTAAAGTGACACTAAACTCAGGCGTTAAATCGTAAAAATGCATTCAAGTGCCATATTAACAAAAATGTAGTTCATTTGAATATCACTCGGCTGTAGATCCTCAAATCATCTCTGAATTGGTGCTGACACTGACCTTCCTTCTGGACTGTGGCTACATTTGTTCCCCATGGTTCCTGCGTGTATTTTGAAGTGGCCACCGATCCAAGCTCGCTCCTGTGATGGAATATAATCTCACATTTAGTTTGCTAATTTGTTTTAAGATTATAGTCAATCACAGGAGTGAGCTTGGAGCGGTGGCTACTTTACAACATACACAGGGACCATGGGGAACAAAAGTAACCATCCTCCAAAAGGAAGGACAGTGTCAGCACCAATTCAGAGATGATTTGAGAATCTACAGCTGAGTGTTAAGCTACATTTTTGTTAATAGTTAAGGTTCTTGAATACATTTTTAAGATTTACCTCGAGTTAAGAGTCATTTTACCTAGTGAACTATATAGTTCAATAAAATTTATGGAATGGTGACATCTAGTGGTAAACAAAGGAAACTGCTAAAGAGCAATGTTATGTGTTGGAAAATTAAAATCAATAATTTAATTTCAACAAACACTGAAGATTTGTAATTGGTATTTTTAATAGGCTTAATGTTTTAGCCATGGAATTAATCTGCTTATGGTACTTCTTTAATGTTTTGAAAGAACCTGTAATAAAGGATGTTCTCAGGAGTAAGAAAATATTATTGATATCTCAGAAATTCAGATGAAAACATTTTTTTCTTTAATGTTCCATAACAAATTGTATGTATAATGCTAAATACTACAAATGAAAGTCCTGCCTGCTGCATGGTGAGGCCTCACACAAGCTTTTAAGCCTCTAATTTTTGTCATTGAGAAACAAATATTCCTTCCTGAGCTGAAAATCTCTGCAAAATCCTAGTATTTAACAGAAACCACTGATATTACCATTGTTAGGAGATTCAACAAGTGGTTTACTTGTAAGTATAGAAATATAAGAGCAGTGATTGCTGATTTTTCTTTTCTTTTTTGTTTGTTTGTAGGTTTGGGCTATTATCTTGATAATAAGAACCTCACAGTTTACATGTAACCCAATTCCACCAACCATTTATTTTTTTGCTGTCTGAAATCCTTATTGCATAGCTTCCTACTAACCCTCAATTGGAGGAACTGCTCCTCTTTTGGAATCATATTCATTTTTCCTTCTCAGTTACCCCTTTTTTGGAACTGTGCTGTCACAATAGTTGTATAAAAATGACACAATCCATAGTCGTAGTTAGCATTTATATTAATGTGAAAGGAGAATCATATAGTTTAAATTCCTTAAAGGAGAACTATGACATGAGTGATTTCCACTCACCTCATAGTTCTAAGCCGACCTGTGACAATGTGACTGTCACAGGTGGGCTCAGTAGATCGGGAGGTGAGGGAACACATACCGGGTTCCCTCACCTCTCGATCCTGTCACGGCTCTCTGCCGTGACAGGGGGAGGGGCTGGATTCCCCTCTCCCCGCTCCGATCTGCCAGCGCTGACTGGCGGAACGGACGGGGGAGGGGGCGGGTACAGCTGGCTCTGCCTCTAGCTAGGCAGAGCCAGCTGTCACTCACGCAGCTGGGCGGATCCCGTCATCTAGGTCGGGATCCGCTCCAGGTGCGGCGTCTCAGTATACCGTGAGCTGTAGCTCGCATTATACTGAGCTTAGGGTAAGGGGAGGACACTAGTTTTTGTCCTCCCGTTACCCTAAGGAGAACTATGGGGAAAAACACTGACCCCATAGTTCTCCTTTAAGCCATTTGCTTATTGGTATTGTATGGCTAATTCAAATACTGACATATTGTGGTCATTCTGATTATTGCACTGTTATGTTTTTCTGTGTTCCCTCCCATCTATGATGTATTTCCCCTTTCTTGTTCAGTACTAGTCAAGTGTCATGGTTGCTTGTAACAGGGCCACATGTACATGCTAGCCTGAAACATTATCATCCTTGACCGCCTTAAATACCATCTATTTATTAATCTGCTGTACCCTGTTGTCTGCTGTAACCTGCTGCATGGAATAAAGTACTTTGTGGATGGAAAGGAATTTGGTGAGTTTAGCTATCTGATAAAGATAGTTCGCAGTGATTATATCTGCTTATACAGGCCAGGCATAGAGGTTTCAGCAAGGGATAAATTGCTAATACAACAATCGGAGTCAGAATAGGAACCATAGCCCCCCGTCCCTCGTTCCTCCTCAGTTGCCCCTTATTTGGAACCTTATCCATCTGTCCCTCTTTACTCCTGAGTTGTCCCTCTTTTTGGTCTGATGAATAAAACACTATTTTACTTTATTTTAGCAAACATTATTCTTTAACTACCAAAAGTTTTATACTGCACTAAAAAAATCAATCAATGTCATGTACTGCATTTGTTATTTTCAAAAGCCAGAATAAAGTAAAACTAGAGGTGAAAAAATAACTAGTTGGTTTATTTTATGTGGTCCTATCTGGTAACTTGGCGGGGGGTCCTTTGCCTACATACTCTGTGCTCCAAGTATCCCTTTTTTTCTTTTTCTCAGAAAGTTGAGATCTATTTTGTTTTTCCCAGTGACTACTCGTCACAACTGGAAGTGACAAAGACAACAATAAAAACAGACAACAATAAAAACAGAGCAGGAGTTCTAATCCTTTCTCACTCTTTAAAACATATAAAGTTGCCACTGGAGCTGCACTTTAAGGCCCACCAACATCATATATAAATTCTAGTGGTTGGTGAATCTGTGCTAGTCATAACCACTGTGGATAGGACCATTTGCAGGAGGTGGAGACTTGTGCATTATGACTGACCAGTAACATGGAGTTTTGTACCATATTGTGACCAAGTGAGCTTTTGCTGTCACCATTCACTCCCTCCCAGCCCAAAAAAATATCTCTAGCTTCCCCTCTAACCCATAAAGCAGTTTTTCCATCTCCTGCAGCAACTAATCAAAACTGCTACAGTCATGGACTTTCCTCACATATAAAAAAAAATTTAAGTCAACAAACAGGTACAGACTGGCATGTAATGTTTTGTGTACAGAGGAAGTAGAGCTAGGGTTGCCACCTTTTCTTCAGGCCAAACCCGAACACTATAGCGCTTCACGGCAATTTGTTTGTAAAGTATACACTATGCATGTATTTTGTAAATAAACGACATTTGAGTTAAAAGCTTTTTGTTAGGCAAGTAGGGTAGAATCCTTTCCATTGTAAGAGTCTGTCATCTGATTTGCTGTGTACACTTAAATTTGCTGGTTGTAATTCCAATTTGTAGACCTCAAAATTGGATTTTGCAGTCACATCTCAGACGCAGACTGTTGAGTAACCACAGGACTCTACCAGGCAGGCATTTTTTTTGGGGGGGGGGCAAAAGACTGAGTGAAATTTATCAAAACTGGAGCAGGCGAAATCTGGAGCAGTTGTGCATTGCAACCAATCAGCTTCTCTTTTCAGTTTGTTCAGTTAAGATTTGAAAATGATAGAGAGAATCGGATTGGTTGCCATGTACAGCTGCTCCAGATTCTGTCTGGTACAGTCGTGATAAATTCCCCTCCAAATGTGTTGTGATAATGCACTATTGCTTTAGACAGGTGTACAGGTTTTTTTTTTAAATCTTTCTGTACTTTTCCAAGGTTGGCTAAAAAAAATAGAAGTACTGAATGCATTATACTATTGTCTAATACAAGTCCAAATTCTTTTGTTATTATTACTGTATTTTCTCACTTGGACAAGTATTAACATACTGTATATTTCTGTTGAGTTATACATTACTGAGAGGAAACTGCTGTCAAATAGTAAAATAAATGGGACTTAAGTGCAATCAGTGTGAGGTGAGCTGAATCCCCCATATTGTAGAATATGTGTTTTTTTCAATAAATGTAGCCATGATAGCCCTCCCAATGTGGAGATACCCAGGACAAAAATATAGAATCAAAATATCCTTTATAATTCATCATTGTGTTAATATATACACACACACACACAGAAAAACCCATCATCCCAATAATCACATTGGGAGGGTTATAATGGCTGCATTTATTGTATGATGAGGAGTTTCTTTTCAGGACAAACAAATATGAGTATTTTGTATAATATATGTAACATTTTCGCCCACTAAGTGCCCTCAGTCTTAGGGTTTATGTGTGTTTTCCCTGCAAGAAGCTGATATAAGAAATAGGCATCAGTTAATCATGTGAGAATGTAAGATGAAACCTTTTAGTGTGTGTTTTCTGGGATTTTACATGAAGTGGAAAGGATAGGGGTGTTCTGGCCCACAGGCATAACATGTATTGACTTGCTTACCTGCCATCTCAAATTCAGCCACATGATGGTGCTGTAGAGCATATATCTCTATTTACTATAGAGCAAACTGTTTTTCTTTGGTAAGTTCTCAGCCCAAGGAGAAGGGAACAAGTGCATTCTAGGAACTCAGCCTCCATTTTGGAACAGAGAAGAAGAGAATCTGATTCCATCCTGAGCACATGTCTGGAGTAAATGCCCAGATCTCCCTTATGGCAGCATCGTTGGTAGGGATGGACTTTCTATATATATACAGTGTGTGTATGTATGCATATATATATATATGTGTCAGTGTATATACACATATACACTGAGTGGCCAGATTATTATGACCACCCCATCAGTACTTCGTTGGGCCACCTTTTGCCTTCAATACTGCGGCGATTCTTCTTGGCATAGACTCCACGAGATGTTGAAAGGTGATGCAAGGAATCTGACACCATGCCTGATGAATAGCACTGTCCAGTTCTGTGAGATTTGATGATTGTGGAACCAGCTGTCTGATGGCTCTTTCAACTTCGTCTTACAAATGCTCAATTGGATTGAGATCTGGTGATTGTGGGGGCCACCTAAGCAAGGTAAATTCTCCCTCATGTTCAATACGAGCACCGTGGCATGGCGCATTGTCTTGTTGGAAGAAGCCATCTCCATTGGGATACGCCATCAACATGATAGGATGCACTTGATCAGCAACAATACTTTGGTATGTTGTGCTATTCAGACGTTGTTCCACACGAATTAAAGGGCCCACATCATGCCAGGAAAACATGCCCCAAACCATAACACTGCCCCCACCAGCTTGAAGGGTTGTACTCATGCATGTGGGGTGCATGCTTTCATGCTGTTCCCGCCAAATTCTCACTCTGAATGATGCAACTGGAATTGTGATTCATCGGACCACGACTTTTTTCCAATGCTCGACTGTCCAATCCTTCTGTTCCTGTGCGAATTGGAGACGTTTTATCTTGTTAACTGCAGACAGCAAAGGTGTTCGAACAGGCCTTCGGCTTCCATATCCCATACGATGCAGTGTACGGCGAACAGTGCGTTCAGAGATCATTTGAGAGGATCCCTGATTAAGATCTGCAGTAATTTGATGCACTGTTGCCCTTCTGTTGTCTTGTACCAGTCTTGCCACTCTCCGTTCTGCCCCAACATTGACTAGTCGATGACAGCTACAATTTGCATGTTCAGACCCAGATTTTCGGCTGACAGTCCAGTCTTTAAACACTTTAACAACAGCTGCTCTTGAACATTTAACGAATTCTGCTGTTTTGCTGATACTCGCTCCATGGCT
>NW_017307153.1:567720-577573 GCF_000935625.1 Nanorana parkeri
GATTGAACTGAATTGACTCCACAATGGGTCAAATTTCAAAAAGAGTTTATCTCTCTTTTTGCAATTCTGTTTGTCAAATGACCAGAGGCAGGAAGTGGGGTAAAGGGTTCTTATACCGGCAGCATGCAAGTGTCCCAGCACCTGGCGCCTGGACTTAGGGGGGGTCTGTGGATCTGATTCAATCTTGCAACAGTCCAATGGAATTTAGTAAATTAAACAAATACGCTTACCAGGGTTTCAATGAAAAGTGTCTCTTATGTTTATATGGCAATAATAGTATAGTGAGTGGAAAATTAGTCACATGCTAACCCCATACTACATATTTGCTGCACATAACCTTCACAGAGTAATCGAGAGCTGTAAACAAAACATATTCTACAATCATTCACTGGAATGTGAATTAGACACAGTTATGTTCATTTATTTGATTTTGCAGATGGATTGGTGTATTACATTTATTTTATGAAATGTCTTTGCAAAGTTTTGCTTACCAGAGTCTGTCATACTCGCACCCCACACCTCCGGCCTCTCCAGCGCCGCGTCGCTGCGGCCGTGACGTCACGCGGGGCTCCGCCCCCTGACCGCAGCTTCCTTTTAAAACCGCAGCGGCGGCAATCACTCGGCTTTCAGTCAATGTGGAACGACGAGCATTGTCTCCGCTGCCTTCCACGGAACCCGACCGGCTCCCTACGCTTCACAGCCTGGAGGTCTCCTGGGACACGTCTCCCCTCCAACAGCCACTCAGCCCTTGCATGACGGAACGATTCCTCATCATAAGAAACCCACAACCACAAGTACTAGGGCTCTGTCCCTACATATGAATGCCAGTGCATCAGTGTGTTTAAATGGAAGTACATTACTATCGCTCCTACATGCATGCCTAAATCTCTTTAGTGGATTGATCGATACTGCTGTGGAGTGTTACCTCCGTGTGTTACTACCTCAATTAACCCATACTGCTGTGGAGTGTTACCTCCGTGTGTTACTGCCTCAATTAACCCATACTGCTGTGGAGTATTACCTCCGTGTGTACTGCCTCAATTGATCCATACTGCTACTTGGTCGGCCTGTGGACTACAGTCCCATCACACCCCTCAGTTCACAAGGCCAGAACCTACAGGTAGAACTGTATAGTGGTTCACCGGTGCTCACCCCTTCATAGTATAGGCTGGGATACATGATGTGGAACGGCTCCCCTTCACACTTGGTGTATTAGGGAACCGTCTGACTGATCAAATCCCATAACCCTACTCGCAATAGATCCGCAGCTGTGGTCAAATCCTCCGTTACCTGCTGGTTTGTGACAGAGTCTAAAACAGTTCTAAACCTTGTCCATCTTATCAAGAACTAAAAAAAATTGTATAGGGTTCCACTTTAAGTATACTCTGCTCCAATGTATCTCGCATAAATATATCATAAAATCTATTAATATCATCTAAGATTTTCTCACAGAGATCAAGGTTTTTTCCTGCTATCTCCTCCCAAATAGGCATGCTAAAGGACAAAGGGGAGTGATATTCCAGCCCCTCCATCATGCAATACAATGGGGAAGGCATGCTAACACTTTCAATATAATGTTAAAAATAAAAGGCATACACTTTTAAACTTTCTTCTCTTAGGCACCATTCACACTGTCAGGCTATGATAATGTGAGCATCACCACAAAACATGGTAACACACATTACACGCATTGGTTCGAAATGCCCTGCTGTACTGCTAAAATGCCCTGCTACAAATACTGCATCCATTTTTTTGGGTACGCTTTGGCATACCTCCCAATTGTCCCTCTTTTGGAACCAAATCCCTCTGTCCAGAGCTGTAGCTAGCTCCTTTTGCGCCCAAGGCAAGAACAAAAAAATGTACCCCCCCCCCAGGGGTGTGACGTCTCCAGGCTGTGTTTTTTTACGATTTCTTTACTGTTGGGAAAGCTTCTGGGAAATATTAGGGGTCTAAACAATCCTTGGATCCCCGCTGCCTTTGCCCATACAGGCAATTTTTTTGATCTGATGAACAGATATCTATGAAAATGTTCTATTTAACTACCAAAAGTGTTATTATGCATTAAAAACTTCATCTTATCTCTTAAATATCTTGTTTGCTATTTTGAAAAGCTAGTATAAGGAACTGTTATGGTGGAAAAAACTATTCTAGGTTTAATTTTTGGCACATAAATTCCTAATGGTCTCCATAACTGGGGGCATGGCAGGGGTGTGTCCATTGCCTAAATACGTTGGGGGGCATATATCAAAGCAATTGCGAGTTTTAGCCTCTTAGATCTTTTTTTTATGCGTAAATCTGTCTTTTAACATGTGCCCGTTTTGACCAGAGCTTGCACTACTTTTTCAATTGCACGTTTTTTGCACCTGTTTTCATCTGCACTTGTTCAGCCGCTGTCTGAAACTAGAGCATCACTTAACAAAACAATCACAACTTAAGAAGTCCCCATGACCACTTCTTCAAAAAGCAACAGTTAACCTTTTTGCCTAGAGTTACAAGTCTTCTTTCCTGGAGTCTATTAGACCTCATTTATGAACGAACATTGCACTAGCAACATAAATCTGGCGCAAAGTGCATCAAATATATTCCGTGCAGGTTCAAACTCACAATTGCTATGATGAAATGCCCCCCATTGTGCTGAAACGTGTCCCTCTGTCTCATCTCAGAAAGCTTGGAGGTATGGCTTTGGTGGATTAGGCAGCCCAGCACAGTGTGACAGTGTAAACCCAGCATTAGTATATTTCCACTTCTTTTGAAGTCCAAATTGAATTAAACCTCCTATGTTTGGTTTGTGTTCCCATTCACACAGCATATCTAAAAAAATATATATTTTTAAAATAGTTCTTACCTTTTATATGTGTTTGTGTAGCAGGCCTTTGCAAGCTTCTCTCTCAGTTAGAGTAACAGCAATCTCTGGCTGTCCAGAAACACTAGAGACAGACTGAGCTCCCCCTCATTGCCTTATAATAATTATTATACAGGATTTATATAGCGCCAACAGTTTTACAATATAACGAAGACATTACAATCACAACACAATTAAAGACAAGATGGTAAGGAGGGCACAATGCTTCTAGATATGTAACCCTTTGTTAGGGCAAACATTGTTCAAGTCTAGTTTACAACTGATAATGAGATCTGCCAGCGCAGTACAGGCAGGGTTAATTATGTTAACATGAATCTTAAATCCCCATGCATTCCAGAGGGAAATGCAGTACATAGAACAACTTTTCTTTCAGATTTTGTGCATGTTTTGTGCAAGCAGAAATTTAATTTTTTATAAAGGGGTGCCTACAATTTTTGTGTTAAGATCTACTTTTCAAATGACGAGCTACATGAGATCTACCAGCAAAAAAAAAACCTCCTTCGCTCTCTCTCTCCTGGCTGTCTCTCCTCTCTCTCCTAGCTGTATTTCCTCGCTCTCTCTCTCCTTTCTGTCATTCCTCGTTTTCTCTCCTTGCTGTCTCTCCTCTCTCTCTTTCCTGGCTGTCTCTCTTTGTTCTCTCTCCTGGCTGTCTCTCCTCTCTTTCCTAGCTGTCTCTCCTTGTTCTTCCTCCTGGCTGTCTCTCCTCTCTCTCCCAGGTGTCTTTCCTCGCTCTCTCTCTCCTGGCTTTCATTCCTCGTTTTCTCTCCTGGCTGTCTCTCTTCGCTCTCTTGGCTGTCTCTCCTTGCTCACTCCCCTGGCTGTCTCTCCCCGCTCTCTCTCCTGGCTCACCTAGCTGTATTTTGCAAACACTGTAGTACAACAGGCTGTGGAAACTAATATTCTTTGATGCAATACATAGCACTTAAACTACCAGTATCCACCAGAAAGGTGTCAGGGAGCTTGGCGCAGCAGACTCAGACTAATAGGTAATCATGTGTGCACAGCTAAATATACCAAAATGGAATAAAGGGGCACCATTCACACCCTTTGTGATCTACCAGCATCAGGTTTGAGAGCTACTGGTAGATCACGATCTACCTAATGGGCATGCCTGTTCTACATGAATCACATCAGTGAGAAATCATTGAGAAACACAATAAATATAAAGTAGGTGTTATGCCAATTTGACTGCAGAAGTGGAAATACACTTAATTGTTGCTTTTATCTTACTATAAAAAGTTACGACAGTGCACAGCAAGGTATCGCAGAGAAAACTGTTACATCCTTCAAACATGCCCCCTAACAAAGTTCAGGCCTTTTGTAAACAGACAAGGAATGAAGCAGTTATTTTATTTAATACAAGAGGAAGTGCATCATTGTCTTGCAGTATTTATTAAAATTTATCTTTATTGTCTCATTGCAACCAACTAAGACTCACCGGGGAACTGAAAAATAAATCCTAAAGTTCTTGTGCAGTATGGGCAGTTCTTGTTGGAGACACTTTAATATAGAAGGTCCAGTGCTCCTAAATGAGTGTTCCTTGTTTGACATGAACAGAGTTTCACATAAACTTTTCGTAGAATATTTTTCCCTAGTTCATGTCGGAAATTTGTCACTTACTCTGTCAAGAGTGTAACAATCTTTTTCTTACTATAGTAGGGAAAGGAGAAATAATGTGTGATAAGCCAAAGCAACCAATGGTGGCAGCTTAGAGTGGAATGAGTGCTAGTTAGCAGTGGATACTAATGACTTACACAACAATTGCCACCATGGTTATAGTTACAGTAATTATTTCTTAGTAAAAATAATAGGCTTATAGTTCTAAAGGTGATTGTATAAAACTGGTGCATACCTGTATAAAACTGGTGCATACCTGTTACATGGAGAGTTCGCAAGGCTTAATTGGTCTTTTGCAATGGGAAGGAATTTTCACCTTCAGTTAACATGCAATTCTGGTGGCAGCACAACAGAAATGACAATAGGAATGACCAATTAATGTGCCTGGCCTAACAACAGTTCACATTTCATTTGATTTCAGTAAATTGGGGAATGAAGGGTTAGAACCATTGCCAGGTTTTTATTTCTGTCTGTGGCCTCATTTGGAAAATGTATGGTGCTATGGGAAACAGCAAAGAAAAAAGACACGGTTTGGGTTTTACCCATTCTCGACTTTATCAAAACAAAAAAAGCCTCATATATATTATACATACTGTGATACTGTACAACATGTCAATTGGTGATTAACTTTCAGGCATGGAGCAATGGCACATTCTATTGTTTTTTCCCCACACAATATTGAGGAGAAAGCTGTAGGATTCATATGTAATATACTCTTGATCCCTGAGATTCTGTTTCCTGGTAACAAACCGCAGTTTCCATATAATTTCCAGTTTAGAATAAATATTGTCTTGTCTGTAAAGTTCTTTACATCATTTTAGGAGCCCCCTTTTCAGGACACAGCACACTTTTTATCTATCTTGTCACTCCTAGTCGAAACAGGACTGGTACTACCTGGTAGAGAGAAATGGAAAAAGAGAAAGTTAGCTACTTTTATTTACTTTGTTTCCTCATTTTTTTTAACGTGGAAGAATCACACAGCAAAAATGTAAAAAGTGTGTCAGTCATTTACGAACAGAAACTGAAAACATGCTCAGTCATGAAGGGGTTAAATCCATTTTAACTTTTGCAGGCTATCTTAATTTTTTTCAATAAGTTTTTTATTATGCCTGAATCCTCCTGAATTGTGATCATGTCCCCCCTTAATCGCCTCTTCTCCAGAGAGAACAAATTCAGGCCAGCTAATCTTTCCTCATAGCCTCCTCCATGCCTCTTATGAGTTTAGTCACAAAGGCCTATTTCTTGGACGCATATCGTTCTGTTTGTTCATTTGTTATCTGCATATTGTAACAGTTTACCAAATGCGAATATTATACCCATGATTTGCCAATAACACCTTGGATTTTAATTTATTTAGCACATGGCACACGAAAAGCCGCTATAAACCCTTCAATTTTATTTTTGTTTACCAAAATGATTACATATAAAACATGTAGGAGGGATTCTCACAAAGTGCGTTGGGGCTATGCTGGCTATTTTTTTCTCAGCGCAGCTCCAATGCAAGACTAGGCAATAGCCTTGCCATGGATAGACACAGTTTTTTTTTTCAGGGCAAAAGGCTGTGACGTGGTAAAACTGCATCGCACCACACTGTGCCCATAGATCTTGACAAAATGTTATTTCAATGTTATTTTGTGAGTTTAATATAGTTTCAAGAATAAACAGTGTGATGTGCCCAGATCGGCAAAATGGCACTGAACTGAGTAACGCACACCAGCGGCTGTGTGCTGCAGCACAGCCCCTGGTGTGAGTGCACCCTCAGTGAAATAATAATTTTTACTATCTCCAATTTTGTTCTTCTCATTATTAGTATTTATTTAGTTTCATAATTACTACTGGCAATAAGTATGACGTATAGAGGAGCATGAGGGGGTGGCTGTTAAAAAATAATCTTCCCCAGGTATAACTATGCTAGGTATAGTGCTCTGCACTAGGTATGACCCAACAAGGTTGATATCTTACCTTTAGCTCTCAGATCGTGATGGCTGCTGTAGCTGTTCTTTTGGCTTGAATTCTGTGTTGGCTTGTTCAGTATAACAAAGCCTCCCTCTGCTTCCTTCTCTTGAGCATTAGATTGCCATTTGTGAAAGCTAAATCTTGATTTCTTGGGAGACTTATTTGTCCGAATCTCTTCTGTAGCGTTTCCTGTTTCTTTATTTATTGTAACAGCCACTTTTGGAAGATTGGCTAAATTCACAATTTCTGGTACTTCTTGCTCAATAGTAATTAGGTCCTCTAGATATTTCTCCAATCTTTTATCTCCTTCAGTCTCTTCCTTATCTCCAGCAGCTGGAGGGCTTGGAGAGCCAAATCTTAACATTTCACCAGGAGCTGTACTCCTCCCCACCACCAATGAATATTTGGGATTGATAAGCTTGCGAGCGACAGTGGATGAACGTGGCCTGGCACCCACCATGGGACTAGGTCGAACATCAGATAAGGACAGCTCTTTGTAAAGATTCACTTCCTCTGATATTGCATAGAGTTCACGAAATTCAATGTCAAAAGGCTCAGTGTACTGTCCTGACAAAAATGTCATAATGTTGCGATCAACTCTCAAAGATGACCAGGTGAACCTACAAAGCAAGTTTGAATATTAGAACAGTTTATTAATGCTTAATAATATTGTTCACAAAACCAGTCATATAAATTAGCAGTTGTGTTCTACAGTAACTATTGACTGCATAGAATTCCACAAAAACATCAGTTCAGCATCACAATCTTTTACTTGTTACATAACACAACTTTAAATAATCTTGAGAACACTTTAAGTTATTATAAGATGTATAAAATATTGCCGTTCCTCTCATGTGCATCAATACTGGATAGGTTTAGCAATACTGTTACGCATTTTACAGAACAACATTTACAGGGTTATTAAGAAAAGGGTGAAGGGTTTGGAGAAGGTAGGAGAAGTGAACAATCTAGGACAACATAGCAGAACTGGAAAGTGAGATGAATTGGTGAATTTTTCTGAATCATATATTGTGATTGCCTAGATTGTTCACTTCTGCCTTCTCCAAACTCTTCACCCTTTTGTGAATAACCCTGTTACTTTCTTGGACAATAATCAGAATGGGTAATCTGCATTTGTTACATAAATATGATTGTGAAGGTGAGCATGAGTGGGTGGAGGGTTCTTCTTGTATGAAACTGATGTATGAAACATGAAATGAAACCATGTTCTATTGACAGTCTGGGCTAAAATGGCAGACAAGGTGGTGGATGGGAGATATTTGTTGCCCAGAATGCGGACTCCATGGAAGCCTAGTGAGGAAAATAGGTCAGTTTCCCTTTAAGAGGATGATTGTCAAATCCCTCTGTTGGGCCTGGAGTTAAGGCTACGGAAGAGATTGTGTGGGTCCGCAGCCAAGTACCTGCCAGAATACCTGGCTTAATATAGAAGGGCTAGAAAGAAAGAGGCTAAGGATGGTAAACAGACATACTGGCTGTGCAAGAGCACTTGGAGGATTCACCTGAGCAAAACTGAATTGTTGAGTATATACTGTCCATACCTTCAATTATTGTTAAAAAGTGGCTTTTACATATGATGGCAATCTATATACAAGTGCACTTAGGTAATTGTCTACTCTTTTGCTGGTGTTTTCTGTTAAAGTGAATTTACACTCGTGTTAAACCTTAAAAATGCTGGGGACCTTGCAGAGACTGCCTTTTACAGCGTCAGTCCAGCCGCGCACTTCCTCCTCTTTTGCGCCGCCCACCCTCCCGAGGAGCCATGGGGAAACCTGGAACAGCCCTGGTAAGACCTCCACCCACCCACACAGCCCTGGTGAGACCCATACGCAGCCCTGGTCAAACTACACACAGCCCTGGTCAGACCCATACCCATACACAGCCGATGGCATTCTGCATTGCTATATAATGTGTTTCTGGAATTTGTAGTTCTCTATAGCTGGTGGTATTCTGCATGGCTGTATAACGTATTTCTGGGATTTGTAGTCCCTCTACAGCTTGGTGTCATGGCAGAGGTATCAGGGTTTCATCGGTTGCAGCTGTGACTGGGCCTTGGCATTCCACCACTGTCCTAAAATCATTAGTCTGTATTGTTGGGAGTGGGTAATGAGCTTGGAGCAGTGGCTACCTTATAACAGTCTCAGAACGGGGAGATGTTCAACTGTTGTTACTGTTTTTTGTAACTTAACCCCTTCATGACTGAGCTAGTTTTCAGTTTCTGTTCATAAATGACTGACACGCTTTTTACATTTTTGCTGTGTGATTCTTCCACAGCAGTAATATACTTTCTTACTAAATGTATCCACACATATTATATATTGTTTTTTAGAGGACAGATAGGGCTATATAATTATATCAAAAATCGTGCCCAGACGATCAGCAATGATACATTTCAAGCAAAGAGATACATTGTATCTCTGGAATCTCTTTGCTTGAGATGTATCACATAGCTTCATAAACATTGGGCCAGTCTATGGAGCTGTCAAAACAAATAGCAGGGAGGTGAGTCACTCTGCTGCCTCTCTGCTATTTTCACCTGTCAAATACCAGAGCGCTATTTAGCACTCCCGTATTTGCATGTAACGGATTTATTCTTTCATTAATGAAAGAAATAAGCTTTTTCAAAAGCTTAACTATTTTATCAATGAATGCCTCAATACTGAGGCATTCATTAATGACTGGTAACCGCTGAGAATCAGCAGTTACCGGCATTACAGAGCCTGATATAACTCGTCATGAACAGTGTACGTGGCCAGTCATCTAGGCACAAAGTGCCGGGACGTACAGTGTACATCTCCAGTCACGAAGGGGTTAAGATAAGTGCAATAAAATATGGATCAAAAAACACACCCACTGACCACCATGGAAACACCCCCTAGATTAAAATTACATCAGACAAATTGCACTCATACCAAAAAACCATGCACACATGAACGAGCTGATCAGCAGGAAAAAATTAACCGGTATAGCTCAAAAGATATTTGAGCTGACGTTTGTAGGCAAATTAGATAACTCCACGAGATGACTTTGTTGGGGCGCCTCATGACTCCACGAGATGTTGAAAGGTGATGCGAGGAATCTGACACTGCACTGTTGCCCTTCTGTTGTCTTGTACCAGTCTTGCCACTCTCCGTTCTGCCCTAACATTGACTAGTCGCTGACGGCCACAATTCGCATGTTCAGACCCAGATTTTCGGCTGACAGTCCAGTCTTTAAACACTTTAACAACAGCTGCTCTTGAACATTTAACAAATTCTGCTGTTTTGCTGATACTCGCTCCATGGCTCCGAGTGCCAACAATCATCCCACGTTCAAAGGCTGTTAAATCACGTTGTTTACCCATATCTTCATAAAAAAATACTTCTAAGGTCGTGGTAAACAACCTGCTTCCCTATTTAT
>NW_017307153.1:577950-603729 GCF_000935625.1 Nanorana parkeri
AGACCCTGTCTTTTAACTGGGGCCTAGGAACTTTCTTTCATTTTTATGTTGACAGAACTGGAGGCAGGTGCTTCCAGTCTGGGCATTTGTTGGCTGCGTGACCAAAAGAGATTAACAATTCTGATCACCGTGTCTGAGGAAGCGGATCGTTCCGTGAAATGCATAACACTATTGCTGAACATCTCCAGTAATGACGCACATGAGATAAGAGCTGTCAATCAAGAGTCTATCTCCTTTGCAGAGCATGGTTAGGAATGAAAAAGAGTGAACTGTCGAACTCTGTACCTCAGTCTCTCAACAAAGAAGCATGGGATAACAATCAATGGGATAGGTGATTGAGCTGAGAAAAATAATAAAGACTTCTTCTTTAAGAAATAGCAAGTGTATACCTATTTACACAATTGTTATATTTCATTTCCATTGTATAACAATGCATAAGTAAGTTGTTTACAGGGTTGTGTTTTGACATTGAGAGGCACATCTGAATAATTATGTTGCAAGAAATAACAAAACAAGGAGCTTTACATATTGCAGCGAGTACTATAAAAATATGCATAATAAAAATCATCTCAGGTGTATTTACTGTTGTTCCCAATATTTTGACTTCAAGTCACCAACTTGAACCAAGTATGGTGACTCAGGAAAGCCAGAGTAAAGTCAGAAGTTGTATACATACTTATTAAAGAAGCGATAACATAACTAGCAGGCAAATAGCATTTGAAAAATGATAAGTAGCAATGAGAGCCTCCATATTTCTCTAGGGCAGTGGTCTCAAAGTACCGGTACCATGCAGCCCATAGCTGGCTGGCAAGTCAGACATGCATCACGGATTGCTTACCTGACTTGGAGCAGCTACACAGTCTGCATCACTGTCGGATGTAGACCGCATGGCTGCTCCTGCCAGTGCCGACACTCAGCGTGAGTCAGAGCGCAGAGTGCGACTACGTCTCTGACAGCCTTCACTAAACGCTGGCTAAAGGAAGGATTAGAAAGGTCTGCTTCAGCCAAAAGGTGCAGACTGTACTAATCAGCCACTGGATCACTGGGGAATCTACAAAAAATGTAAGCAGGTGAAGGGGCTCTTTTTTTTATTTTAAGAAGGTGTGAGTGTGTGTGTCTGTGTATTGCTGTGTGTTTGTGTATTACTGTGTGAGTGTGTTATTGTGTGTTTTTCTGTGTGTGTGTATATCTGTGTCTGAGTGCATGTGTGAATCTGTTGGTCCTCTATGGTTAAAATTAAAACCTGTGGGGAAAAAAACACATGCATATACTGACACTGCACACATATGCACATGTATACATACTGATATGACACACACAGAAACATTAACACACATCCGTCATCACTGACAGAAATCCTGACAATACACACACACACAAACCATCACACATAAATATACTGACTGACATTGCATACAAAGAAACCATCACAAACACATATACTGACATAATAAATACACGCAGACATTAACACTGGTACCGTATATAGTTCAATTTTGTTTTGAAGTATAACATTTTATGAAATTTGGCAAGCAACCCCCCTGAGAGAAGAAAATGTGTCCAGTGACCCCCAAGCATTTTTTCCTACTAGCCACTGGGGCATTTTTTCTCTTTCTACTGATAACTGATTTTTTCTTCCCACTAATTACTGACATTGGGGCATTTCCACCTATTGAGCACTAATGTCAGGGTATTTTTTTTCTCCTCCTACTGACCACTGAAAAGTGATTTTTTTCCCCCTCCTGCTTACAACTGTCAGCTACAGGGTTCCACCAGCTGATGGACCATGGCCCTGGATCTGTTTAGCACCCTGTAGCTAACTTACTGCATTACGGACCTAGGTGAGTGACTAATGCAGGATCCAGTGCCCGGAGCAACAATATAGGTCCCACATCTTCTTCCTGACAGGGTCTGGGTAAGGCTTAGCCAAGGATTCAACCAATCTGGAAAGCTGTAAAAAAGAAGCCGCAGTGGCTAAGTAGCAATTGGGAAATCTCATCTGAAGAAATCTTGAGCAGTGGTTTGCTTCTCTTAGAGCATTTCTAATCTCTGTGGGCATTTTTCTTCCTACTGACCCACCAATGCTGAGATATTTTATCCTCCTACTGACCACCAATGCTGGGGCATTTTTTCCTGTTTCTGTCCACCAGTGGTGGGGCATTTTTTTTCCTTCCACTTACAACAAGGTGTTTTTTTTTTCTCTACCTTACCCTTATGGGGCATTTTTGCTCCTACTGATCACTGACGCGAGGGCATGTTTTCATTTTCTAACCCCTGATGGTGTATCTTTTTCTCCTACTGACCCCTGTGGGCGCAGTTTTTTTTCTTCCCACGGATTAGGGTTGCCACCCGTCCGGTTTTCGCCCGGACAGTCCGGGTTTGGCGTCTTGTGTACGGGTGTCCAGCCAGCGGGCACCCGTACACAAGACACTCTGCTGACACCGGCACTTTAAATTTTCTCGCAGAAGCGGCTGCCGAGGTCCTTGGCAAGTGCTATCTGGGCAGCCGCATCTGCCTGAAACCGGATCTTCCTCTGAGCTGCGGGCAGCCTGTGTCTGTTTACAGGTGCCCGTAGCTCAGAGGAAGAGTCGGGTGGCACATCGGCTTCAGCAGCAGCAGCGCAGCGTCAGCCTGCAGAGACTCCCTGGAGGGCGGAGCCCAGGATTTAAATACAGCAGCAATGGACGGCTGGCCCCGCCCACTCACGGGATGTTGCCGGGATGAAGTCACATGGATGATAGCCACGCCCCCTAGAGCCAACACAGGAGATCCCAGGGTGCTGACAACTCTGCAGCTTTGTGGTATGTATACTGAAGAAATTCAAAACTTAAATGTCATCATCATAGAGGACACATAGACCTGTAGCACTTATTTATGTATGTATGTATGTATGTATGTATGTATGTATGTATGTATGTATGTAAACCATTAAAAACAAATACTTTGTAAATAAATGGCGGTTTCCTCGTTAATCCCATCTGTAAGTAAACGCAGATACTGGGTCGGCGTTCTCGACGGAACACCAGCACTAAAATTTGAAACAAGAGGCTGCCTGAGGTCCCACACTTGCTGGGGTCCTCGACAGCCTTCCCGTTAACCATGCGGTGCCATGGCGGTTGGGGTGGCCCTTCATGGTTTCTTACACCGGGGCCCTGAAGGTTCTAGTTACGCCTCTTGAAATTCCAGGACAGTCTGGCAGAAATCAGGATGGTTTGGTGGTATGCCAAAGTGAGGTAAATCTTGCCATTCCGTGTCCCTTTCAAAAGATTTCTCCTAACTTCCTGCAGCAACAATAGGAAGTGAGAGCAAATGGGCACGTTTTAAGGGTAGGGTTGCCACCAGTCTGGTTTTGGAGTCTTGTGTCCGGGTGTCCAGCCAGTGGGCACCCGGACACAAGACACTCCGTGCCGACACCGGCATTTTACATTTTCTGACAGATGTGTCCGTGGAGGTCTTTGGGAAGTGCAATCTCGGCCAGCTGCATCTGCCTAAACCCGGATCTTTCTCTGAGCTGCCGGCCGCCTGTGTCTGTTTACAGGTGCCCGCAGCTCAGAGGAAGGGCTGGGTTTTAGGCAGATGCTGCTGCCTAAGATCGTGCTTGCCGAGGACCTCCACAGACGCATCTGTCATTGCCTTCTCCTCCTCCAGGTCCCTGACATCGTGCTGCCCACCTGCGGACCCCTGGTGAGACACCATAGCCCATACAGCCCACCTGAGAGCCCGCACAGCCCACCAGGCCACCTTGAGACATCAGTGCGTCAACACAGAACAACACAGAGTAAGTAGCTTCATATTATTTTATATTGCTGTATAATGTATTGCTTGGATTTGTAGTCCTCTCTAGCTGGTCTCCTCACTCCCTCCCCTGGCTGCCTCTCCTCTATAGTCTAAAAAAAAAATTGCCGTGTGTGGCACTAGAGTGTTCGGGTTTCACTTGAAGAAAAGGTGGCAACCCTACAACGGATGTCAACTTTTGTCTCACCACTGACATTGGAGCATTTTTTCCCCCCCACTGGCCATAGCTTTTTTACCTTTCCTCTAGGTTTAAGAGTATGAACAATGACCACTGGGTTCTGCTCCATGATTGCATGCTGTTGGTGGGTCTATTAAAATTGTTGCTACGGGGCCCTGTGACTTCAAGTTACGCCCCTGACTGGGAATATCAGTTTAAACAAATCTTGTGTAAATGCTGTTTAAGTTTATTATTGCTGCAGTCTTTTGCATATAAGAAAAAGGTTTTTATTAACACGGGTTAAATAACTTATCTTGTACATGTATAATTTAATTAATTCAAATGTCTTGAAAATGCATATAAAATTAGTTACAACTAATCTAGCCGCTAGATGGCAGTGTTGCAAAACAAATGCAATAAATGGAGTTCGTGCGTTATTTCTTCTTATTTCTGTATAGCATGCATATACCGGTACTACAGACAGCTTTTCAATACTTCCCTTAGTTCCAACAACCATGGCTTCAATAATAGGCTGATTTCAAGTGGCCAAATGTTTTAAATTGTCATGGAAATTGATAGAAAATGATTGCAGTGGTTATGACTGAGTTTTCCACTGCAATTTTAATCACTTTATTGCTCAAAACGGTGATACCAATTAATGTGCCAGATATGAAAATAAACACCAGGATCTGCTTGCTGGTAATGTGTGTTTAACTGTGGGTCGGGCTTTATAAACACACAGAGGAATGTATCAATACTGAAGCAGGCAAAATCTGTAGCAGCTGTGCATGGCAACCAATCAGCTTATCTCTTCAGTTTGTTCAGTTAAGATTTGAAAATGAAAGAGAGAAGCTGATTGGTTGCCATGCACAGCTGCTACAGATTTTGTCTGCCCCATGTTTCATAAATTCCCCTCACTTTGCCCCAAATGGCAAAGCAGCATCTCTTCAAGTACTACATTCTTTGAGACCTTTCTGCAGTCTACATTGCAGACCAGGGGCAGACTGACAACACACAGGGCCCCCGGGCAATATGAGTTTATGGGGCCCCTTTGTGCTCCACCCATATATAAGCCCCACCCACATGTAAATTCTTGTGTTACAGGAATTTTTTTTTCCATACTATTTTTAAAATAACAGGTCTATTCACTAAAAAGTGAATTGCAGGGGAATTGGTAGGAGAATCTCAAATCTAGACTAATATACAGTAGGCAATCATTTGGAAAGTGAGCTAAATGGCAGCATTTTTCTGGTTTGGCTATTTTGATCTATTGTGCCAATTATCCTGAATAGCAAGATAATTAGTAGGAGAATGGACAGGAGAACTGAATAATCTAGGACCGGAGTGGGGTTTGTATACATATTGCATGTGTGATATGCAAACCCCCACCACCCTCGTGCTCCAGTGCACCCATGACCAGAACCACTGCACGCAAACCTCAGACCAGCACAAATGCATGCAAGAACTCAAACCAGCACCAATGCATGACAGACATCAGACCAGAGCCAATGCAGGACAGACATCAGACCAGAGCCAATGCAGGGCAGACATCAGACCAGAGCCAATGCAGGGCAGACATCAGACCAGAGCCAATGCAGGGCAGACATCAGACCAGAGCCAATGCAGGGCAGACATCAGACCAGAGCCAATGCAGGGCAGACATCAGACCAGAGCCAATGCAGGGCAGACATCAGACCAGAGCCAATGCAGGGCAGACATCAGACCAGAGCCAATGCAGGGCAGACATCAGACCAGAGCCAATGCAGGGCAGACATCAGACCAGAGCCAATGCAGGGCAGACATCAGACCAGAGCCAATGCAGGGCAGACATCAGACCAGAGCCAATGCAGGGCAGACATCAGACCAGAGCCAATGCAGGGCAGACATCAGACCAGAGCCAATGCAGGGCAGACATCAGACCAGAGCCAATGCAGGGCAGACATCAGACCAGAGCCAATGCAGGGCAGACATCAGACCAGAGCCAATGCAGGGCAGACATCAGACCAGAGCCAATGCAGGGCAGACATCAGACCAGAGCCAATGCAGGGCAGACATCAGACCAGAGCCAATGCAGGGCAGACATCAGACCAGAGCCAATGCAGGGCAGACATCAGACCAGAGCCAATGCAGGGCAGACATCAGACCAGAGCCAATGCAGGGCAGACATCAGACCAGAGCCAATGCAGGGCAGACATCAGACCAGAGCCAATGCAGGACAGACATCAGACCAGAACAATTGCATGACAGTCCCAAGAACAGAACCAATGTAAGTAGTAAGAAATGCACAGAGTGGCAAATATGCAGCATTAAATAGCGCAGAGTTCAATAATAAGGAAAGCAAAGCTCAGCAGCAAGTAACGCACAGAAGCAGAGGTCAGAAGGCAGTAACGCACAGAACGCAGAGATCAGAAGGTAGTAACGCACAGAACGCAGAGGTCAGAAGGTAGTAACGCACAGGACAGAAGGTAATAACGCACAGAACGCAGAGGTCAGAAGGTAGTAACGCACAGAACGCAGAGCACAGAGGGTAATTTGGACTGCGTCCGAGTGCCCAAATGGTCAGTCTGCCCCTGTTGCAGACTGCAGTTAAACAATAATACCTGGACCTACCCTGGCCTGTGACTGTACTGTGAAGGATGAGCAATACAACTAGGTTACCACCTTTTCTTCAAGCGAAACCCGAACATTCTAGTGACGCTCAGACATTTCTTTGGTGAGAACGAGTCGTGGCTTATTCATATGTAAATATCACAGCCCTATCTTAATTTTGGTTGCCCCTGTCTGCCTGACATCCTGTGTCTAGGTTTCTGCTGCCATGTAACCTAGACCCGGCATTCCAAACCCGAACTGTCCGGATAAATCCTGGACAGGTGGGAAGCCTAAACACAACAGGAGGAGAGTGCATCATTCTGCATTCCTCCTGTTGTGCATTCACTGGTATCACTGTTCAGTACAACAGACCCTGTTTGGCTACCATTGCAGACCCTACCTCTCCCAGTCTCAATTATGCAGTGCAGAGGATTACAAGAGGCTATTATCAGGAAAGATTTTGACATTTTCCAGTGGTATATGAAATACATGTAGGGTATGCATTTTGTTTTGGGACACCAAATCAGAAGAAAAGTAATCGTTGGGAAAATTTTAAGAAAGTATTTTTTTAGTAGCCTATGAATCACATCATTTAGGGTCCAAAAACAAGGCCAAACACCAGACAGTTATTTATTAGTTTAGAGATATGATAAAACTGAGTAAATATTGTATAAAACCTGCATACGTGGATGATTTTACTCATCCATGACAGTCTTTATTTTCCCAATCTGAAAACCAGTGAAGCGAAATACTTTAGTTATCATAATTTAGCCTTTGAATGCAATAGATTTAACAAACCTGAAGGAACCAAAAGCAACTTTATCTCCATCCACCATGAGATATTTGTGTGAGATTGAGCCTCTGACCTTCCCAGGAGGAAGGTAGAATCCTACTCCTGTGACACACCTGACACGTACGTTCTGTAGAAAAAAATTAGAAAAGACAGATCATCAATGTTCTGGCGACTCCATCATACCATAATCACATGAATATTTTTATGTCACTCAGATGCTTTTATATCTTTTCTAAGCGAGTCAGGAAAACTGTACAAGAAGAAATGTATTTATTGTAAGATTTCCAGAGGCAACTGGGTCTATCTTTTGCAAAAGTATTTATGAGGAAGCATGTCAAGGAGGAGCTAACACGCTGATGTCATAACGCTGATCACTAGGAGAGAAGCTTTATGCTAGTGGAGGAATTATACAGCTCTGCCTATTAAGCCTTGGATGTAAGTTTTTAAAGAATTTATGATTAAAGGTTTTTAAGGATTTGATACTATGCGGCGTCTACATTTTTTTCCATGGGGCAATGAATGAGTTACAAGGAGAAATGTGCAGAGGAGGTTAATATTGGCCATTTAGAAGGTGGATTGACAGGAATTGCAACAACTTGAAACAAACAACAATTTCCAAAAAAAACAGCGAACTGAAAGGATATATTGACTACAAAGGAGGTTGCCATCAGCTGTCTTGGGAGTGGCTCGCTAAGGATTGTAATCTGAGTATATCACTCTAACAAATACCTTTTTGGAATGGAGAACAATTGCACTTTATATATTGTTGACATAACCTCTTAAAGATACTTTTTTTTTTTTTTTTAATCGAGACTAATTTGTGGAGTTGCACATGTGATCTGTATCACAACACATTGCACATGCAGTTTTGAGATTGTATTGAATTTAACCATTGGGAGGTCATATATTGTGTTGGGACAATCACTAGGCACTTTATTGTTTATGTATAAGTTGTACGTTTTTTAGCGCAGTGACTTTCTTGTCTTGAAATTTTAGAGAGTGATTATAGAACCCACTTGTTTTCACTGCTGCTGACACATTATATTAAAAGGAAACACGAAAAGCGTGGATTTTACACACAATTGCAACTGGAGATCAAGACTTCTTAACCTTAGTGAAAGTTATCCTGATTTCAATACTAGAGTGACCAGTAGATACTCATATTTGTATAGATAGAGTTTACTGGTAATAGTGTTATGCCAATATTATAACAAAAAGAAGATAACTCTAAAAAAAAAACGTCCAATTCGTCTTTCATAGTGCTACTTCACAGATTTACGCTAACCATGTCAGAGAGGCTCTACAAATAGGGCAGGCATTGAAATCCATGCTTGATGTTCCAAAGCGCCATAACTGCAAGCATAGATGGGAATTCTGCTTTGACGTCACTGCCTTCTAAATTAGCAAGACAACAATTCTCTGTCTATCTACCAAGCTAAGGTGCTACTGTTAAAGACTGGACCTCTCAACACCTGTACTACCAAGCACAATCCTTTGGACACATAACAACTAGATTGGCTGCATGGGGATCTGTGGGATAATGGTTTGTATTTCACTGTGTTGTTGTGAGAGCCTGTATAAAGATGGATTCAGATGATGCCTTATAATATGTATGTTAGTAATGGAGGAAAAGGAGTATTGCTGCCAGACATTGCAGAGACAGGTTAGTGAACAGTCGTTGAAATACTTCAATTTAGCTAATTTCTGTGGACCAGGGCAATTTTACATTTGATCAGATTCAGCCTCTGATTCCGTTCTGTTCTGTTGGCTTTACCTGATAATTCTAGTGATGATGATTTTCCACCCTTCCTATAGTTTATCATGAGTTTTGTCTTTGATGTGGCTTTTAGAGGATGATCAACCCAGTTTTTATGAACAATTTTCAGTATATTCACGAGAGGCTCTGCTGGATTGTATTAATGCGGTACATTCTCTAGTCAGACAGGAAAATTGGTAGCTGATTTTTATTCAAACCCTGCACCAACCTTGTTTAGACATATCATCCCAAACCACAGTTAATCTCCATCCTGCCTCTAGGCACCAGCTTTCCCAAAGAACCTATTCTCCATTACCCAAGGCAACTACAGCTGTAACCTAGTACACTTTACTCCCATCCATATATCAGTACACTAATCCACTCCATTACCCAGACACCTTATCCTGCAACTGCTACCTTACCCTCTCAGCTCTTCACTGCTGTTCCACATTTGCTGCCAAAAAAACAACCTAAATCGGTACTCTGCAGTCGCCTGCAGGAGTTAAGTGTTCAACCTTAAAAGAAACAAACGTTTTTTCCAACCCGCACAATTCTGTCACTGTCCACTCCTGTCTTAACCACCATTTAGCCAGGTCCTGTGCCAGTTCCAGTCTCCACACAGTCTGATTTTGTTCCTGCTTTAGATCAGCATACTACTGCACCAGCTTCTGACCAGTGTGAGTCACCACCAGCAACCATCAAGTCTGTATCATTGCCAGCTTTAGACTTTGCATCCTGTTCATATGCTTGTGGGCCTGAACCTCAACTCTTCTGGGGGCCTTAATCCTGAATTAGTCTTTCAGGGTCTGCACCCTGTTTTGGCTTCCAAGGCCCTGTACCTTGATTTGTTTCCTGAGGTTCTACTGACTGTTCACATGCTGCCCAGCTTGACTCTACTGACTCGCCGCCTGCTGCCCAGCTGACTCCACTCATTCTTTGCCTGCTGCTCAGTCTGACTTTGGTGTTGATGTTGAGCGTCTGGCAGCTGAATTGTCTGGTACTTCTGAGTCTCCATTTTTGTCACGTGCCTAGCATGGGTTATCTATCTGGCCTGAGGGCCCGTTCACACCATCCTGTGTTTTCATCGCACAGTCCTGTGGGATGAACACACTGGATTGCATAAACAAAGCTGCCCCACATTCTGGCACTGCATACACACCTCTCGCCTGCAGCACCATCGCCCTCACTGGAATGCGTGGTACTGCAATGCCCCCGCATTCCATTGCGATTGCAAATAATTGTGCGTGCACAGCAGCATGGAAACATCTGCAAAATCCACAGGGCACATACTTTTGCAACTGTGCATGCATGCAATATTTTTATTTTTTTTGTTGTTGGTAGATCTAAAAAATTATGTGCAACCAGACTGAAACATGTTTGGCCAGCTTTTGAAGACTCAAGCAGTCCAACAGTGATGTAACTACAGGTCATGTGACCTGGTACTGCTGAAAATTAAGTTCCACCTCCAACTAAACCTTTTTATTGTAAAATATGTACATTGTGAGGATTTGCTCCAAACGGTAGCATATTAAGGGCTTCTTTGCCCACTTTTATTTACTTACAAAATGGAAAGAAACGTCCATACAAGTGTTCCCTCGCAGGGGTTTCCAAACACACAGTAGTTTTCTTAATCAGGTAGGTCTTTAAACAAAATATTCACTGGCCACACAGGCTGTATTCAATGGGCTTGCCACACAGGCTTGTCCTTTTGCCACACAGGTGGATTACACCTTCTCCCTATTTCTTGAATAGGCAGGAAGTGAAGGAAAAACTCACCAATGGGGTCCAAACAAAAATATGACAGAAATGTTACTTTACTTTAAATTTTAAAAAATATACAAATTTAGCTGGTGTTAAGCTTTAAAGTAGCACAATGTGTTTGTCATACTCTACCATACCTTAAGAAGATGGTTCACTGTTGTACAGTCTATTCAATCATTATTTAGCTATAGGTCTCTAGAATATATCAAATAGGGGCAACCATATTTGATATTTACAGACACCGTCTCTATTTAATGCTAAGTAATGATGCACAATGCCAGTGCTCAATTGTCCCCTCTTACAATAGAATAGAAAAAAATGTAATCCCTTTGTGGCTGATGTCCTATCTCAACAGCTGTTAAGAAGAGAGGGAGAGTGATTATAATAAAGTGTTTGCCCACTCTAGTAGCATATGCATGAATTGCTACATTTAAAGAGACCCTGTCTTTAAAAAAAAAAATCTCAAGCCATGACTGCAAAGTAGTGGGTTAATACGTATGCGTCCTGCCACCCGTGCCACCGATACACTCTGCCTTCAAAAGATACACTGGCAGAAACATCTTCAGCATCCAGCAGGCATGTGCCTCCTGCGGCGTACTGTCGCTGCTTTCTCAGGCTCCTATGTTACTACTGTGCCATGTACTGATGTAGGGGCCAAAGGAAGGAACCACAGCATGCAAGAAGAGAAAAGGCATCTGAAACTTCCGGAACTGTCAGATGCAGAAGATGTTTCGGCCAACACAGATCTTTAAGAAAGTGGATGCAGTTGGCAAGAAGTGTAATTATTATTCCTTTTGTTTGAAGGCATGGCTTTGATTTGAGATGTAAAAACAGGGATAAAGTCTCTGAATCAATAACAAAATTTACAAGGGCAAGCATGTAAAAATGCAAAAAAACAAACAAATTACTTAAAAGCCTGACTCTAACTTTAGGGCTTTACCACCACAGTCCATGGCTTCCCAGGTTTAAAAAAAAAAGGTACTACTTAACCTCTCAACTGTTCCCAACTGCAATCCCCATTACTCCTCTGCCAATAAGTGCTGGGCCTCTTCTGAGTTGAATGATGCTTAGCATGATTCAACCATTTTTTTTTTAGGCCAGCTTGTCATGGACACAATCTCTGTTGGTGCATCATCATGCAGCCTGGACTTATTGGAGAATGCTGCATTCAACGGCACTCACATATGAATGCCATTCTCTATAGCAATAAGGACTAGCCACCATTGATGCTGGAGAAAAAGAGGAAGGACCACACTCATCATGTGACTGGCGAGAAGATACCTAGAATTTGGGTATGTATGCTGAACATTTTAAAATAAAGTAGGTAGTCCTAGATGGCCCTAAGACCCCGTTCACATTGAGCGATTTATCGCGCGGTAATTCCCGCGATATCGCGGCAAATTACCGCGCGATATCACGCTCCAATGCAATCCAATGGGGCAAAGGGTCCTGCTGTCGCGGGTCGTGTGTCGCTACAGCAGGACCCTTTTTTGAGCGGATTTAGCCGCGATTCAAGCTTGCTCAATGCAAGCTTGAACGCAACATCGCGCTGCAAATCTCGCGATGTCGCGCAATATGCAAATCGCGCGACAAACGCGCTATTTGCATATCGTGCAGTGGGAACGGGGCCTTAATTGGAGTTGGGTTGGAAGCGTACTTTGATTTTTCAACCGGCACCACAATGCTTCATTCCTCATACTCTGAACTAGAAATAGTGACCCCTAATTGACAATATGATGCAGTCCAGAGTACAAACAACATTACTTCTAAAGAATTCAGAAATGCAGTTTTGAGGAACTGAGAAGAAAGAAGGAAAAAGCTCTATCCATTATATTTTTAAAGTGTAAATAAAGTAAGTTGTCAATGCCAAACTAAGTTTTTAATAGTGTTTGTGGACCCAGTGTGAAAATTTCCCAACGGCACGGGAAATAATATCTGTAAAACAAAAAAAATGGTTTGACTGAAGTTTTATATTTACTGTGAACAGTAGGCCTAGAGGATGGGAGATAAATAAAAATGCCTTTTCTAGTTTACCTTAGACAATAGTCTGTTGACAGACAGCGTGTGGGCTGTATTATAAAGCTTAAGCTTTGCGGTTGTGTATGATCACTTTTTATTGCTACACTTTTACAAAACCAATAAATTACTTCTATAATGTAAATGTTGTCACTATTTTTACAGATTATGAACAGGTAATAAGTGGTTAAAGGAACATTAAACCTGTAAGGTTTACTTAAAAAGGATGAAGATCGTAAGTGACAGTTCAGGCAGGTAGATATACTGTATGTGGTTAAAAAGAGATAAAAGTGCAGCTAATACTTAAACTCCAGACTTTAAAGTAACTTAAAGTGTCACTAAACCCAATTCTTAAAATTACTATAGTGTTGCCCACCTTCTCCAGCACTCATTCAAGTGATCAACCATTAGATATACCTAAATATAAAATTATATCTAACAGTGTTGCCACACACTTCCTTTTTGAGAGTGACTATGCTCGCCCTACATTGTCTCAAGCCATGTGTAACATAGTCACCCTCCTCTGCACAATGAGAAGTACAAAGTTATGTGCCGACACTCAGCAGCGGCAACTACAAACTTACTGCACTAAAGACAGCCTGAATCCATAAAGCCCTACCCACAAAGTGCCAGCATTGGACTAGGTGACTGACAGCGGTTCACATATAGAGTACTGTAAGCTGGTACAAGGTGCATTTGGAAATTTAGTCTGAATCAAGCAATAAATGTGATCATACGTGCACTAAAACTAACACCAGAAGTTCTGGAGCAGTGCGAATGACATTGCCAGGGTGAGCTACACTTACACATAAACACACATATATACATACTGTGTGTGTATATATATCTATATATGTATAGATATATATACACACACACACTGTATACAGTATAATGCTCACTAAAAAAAACAGCAAGGCGATGGTTTTGGTATAATGTACAACTGGCATATCCATTTTTTTTAGGAGGCTTTAGTGACACATTAAAGAGGAACTCCAGCAAACAGCTTAATACCCAGATGAACTAAAAATAGATGAAATACAGTACATATATGGGAGCTATTTTACCAACCAAATGATTGTTTTTAAAGTCTTTCCAATGATAAGATTTACTCAGTCCTGTCAAAGAGCACAGTCAGTTTGAAGACTTGAATGTTCTCCACTGCATTTAAGTAATGTATTTAGATCTTGGACCTGCCACCTGCCTGTGAGTGGACAGTGAAGGAGAAGCAGTAGACTGATGAGCTCATCCCTTTGTCACCTGGCTCTCCCCCTGTCAGCATGTTTTTTGCTAGCACATGAACACTGCAGCACAACAGATAGGCTCTTTGTGCTGCTTCTCCCTCTCCAAGCCTGAGCTCTGCTGTTCAGTGGATTGCATGAGGCATGAGCGTTCGTGAACCGAGGTACCACTGTACACTTAATTATTTTTAATGAACATATACCTGCACAAATTGGTGTTTTTATTTGCCTAAAGTTCAGCTTTCTGGCAAACCAATGTTTTCCTAAACCCCCACTCCTCCCCTCCCCTGCAGCATACACACATGTTTCCGTTACTCCCCCACCCCTCCATTCAGGAACCAAAGGAAATACCCAGTATTTCTGGTTATGGAGGAGCGTGTGACCTACTCCATGTGACACTACTGGGGCAATGACCACTGTCACTGGGGATTGCGTAGCCTCGTTTAAAAGAGAACTAAAGGCAAAACATGTTTTTCTTTAACTTTAGTTCTCTTCTGGGTAACAGGAGTACATTAACTAATGTATTCCTGTGACCCAAACTTGGCATATAGCAGGGCCACGCTGCAGCTGGACAGGATCCTGACACTATTACAGAGCCAACTGTTTATAGGACAAATACAGTAAAACAGATCTTTAACATTAAGTAGTATTAGGCCTCATTCACACTGCGTGTTTATGCGCAGTATAGTACCATATGCAAATAAATGGCTCCATACACATAGCTGCGTATGGAGCCGTATATTTGCATAGCGCAAAAATGCGCAAAAACAGAATGGAACCAAGATGCGTCCGGGCAGCATATTTCTGCGTATTTACGTGCATATACGCGTGTTTGCGCGCATATACGCACGTACATTAACATTTCTATTACGAATTATGCATTGTCCGATTGCAAATAGTGCACACATATACGCACATACGCTTGTATATACGCAATATACAATTTTGCTCTTGAGTTGTGTGTGAATGAGGCCTTAAAGGCTCTGTTTTTAAAAAATGCTACATTTATATTTCTATTACATTTTTCTCACTGGAGACTCACAGTGCTTGTAGTGGTGTTAGGACAGATAGAAGGTGAAGCAGCCATCTAAGGCACGCACATTAGAATATCATACTAGGGCCAATTCTTAATTCTACACTACAGGACACAGGAACTTGGTCTTAGACCACGGGACAGCCAAAAGCAGCTCAACTGCGGGGTAGGCCACCCAGGAAACAAACACTAACATGACCCACATAACAAACCAGTCGAGAAAGGTACCATAGAAGAGAGCAGCTTGAAGCACCTTACCACCAAAACTGGGATCAGATTAGGCCTGAACATCTCCCTGATAAAACTTAAAGCGTATCTATAGTGAAAAACTAAAAATAAATATGTATTCCTAAATTGAATTTCCATACGTTCTATCCCACTCCTAGTAACCATATACCGATCTAGAACTTTGTAAACTCACTTTTTCAAGATGCCCATAGGATGTGCTTCCTTGCACTGCCACAATTTCACTCAGCCCTGTGAATTTGCACTTCCTTGTGTAGCAACATAACTAAGCCTGCGGCCTGAACTAAAACTGAACTTCTGACAATGTAACATAAGCATTGCTTGCTAGAAGCACTGCGTAATGGGATATGTAGTCTAGAGAAATTGAGATTGCATCACATAAAGCAGCAGGGAAGGAGATGCAAAACAAGCTTTGATTACATTATCAAAATCAAGTATATGTATCCCTGTCACAATGCTGATATTAAAATAGGAGAGTATATGCTGTGACTTTAGAACTCCATGTCCAGTGAGGGCTGCTGTGCTGTGACGGAGGTCCATCCATATGTGCATCCACTTGTAAAGCTCCCTTGCACACCATGCAGAAGTGCCAGGAGCCAGAATCTGACATCACTCCAGTCCAGGCACCTCTACAGGACACACGAGGGAGCTGTAAGCAATGCACTTATGGATAGAGCTCCCTTGCAGCCATAGCCCTAGCCTACTGCACCTCAAGCTGACACTCTGCACCGGACAGCATATTTTGAATGGCTGCTCGATGCGAGAACTGACAGTGCTGTGCTACGGGGAGGCTGAGCACTTAAGGCTTTAAACTATAGGCTTAAGTGCTGATTCAGGCTGAACTGATGAAACAGGCTGAACTGATCCCATGGACTTACCAGAGCATCCACTGTAAAGGACTGAGGATCTTCTGTCCTGTTGTTGAACCTGGATGCCAGGAGGTTCACGTCTGATGTCCCTCACCTGCAACAGAGAGCTGGAAACACCTCCCTCCAGGTATAGAGACCATTGTCCAGAATCCAGATGTTAGCAGCGAAGGAAGTCCACATGCAAAGTTTACAAACCTGGCATGTGCACCCAGAAGCCAGAATCAGGTCCACTTCTCTGTGAGCTGTGCAAATTCTGGTGCCTTTATAATGGTTGATGCATGCCACTGCCTGGGCATTGTCAGACTGAATCCTGGTTTTGGTATTCTTGCAGCCGAAAGGTATTGTCTTGAGTTCCAGGATACTGATTGGAAGCTGAGCTTCCTCAGAGGACCAAGTCCTCTGCTCCTCCCTTGCCTGACAGACTGGCATCCATCGTGAGAACCTTCCAGGCTATCGCAAGAAAAGCTTTTCATGATTACAGTAGATTTAAAATACATGATGCCAGGGCAAGCCTTGTTTTGCTGGTCAGGTGTATAGGGTGATCACACTGCTAGAATGTTGAGCTGCAACGGTCTGGAGTGATACTGGTCATATGGAACTGCCTCAAAGGAGGCTACCATTAAATTCAGAACATTCATGCAAAAGCAAATGGTTGGGTGGCTCCTGGACCATAGGTTCTAAACATGGAAATGGAGAGATAAGAGCTTGTCTAGGGAAAGGCAAACCCTGGACAGGGCCTTATTCAATATCAGGTCCAGATACTTCAAGCGATGAGTCAGATCCAGCACAGATTTCTGTAGATTTAAGGTCTACTTAAATCTCTGAAGAGACTGCACTGTCTGGTGGACACTGGCAGTGTCTGGACCAAATGTTTCTTTAGGAGGATGGGAATACTGAAGCAGAGCAAGGGCAGATGCTATCAGTGTTGTAAAAAACCTGAGGTGCTGTGGACAGGCCAAAGAGAAGGGTAACAAATTGGCCATGTTATACGTTGTCACAATAGCTCTTTTACTTAGAAAATTTATCTGCGAAGGATCACAGCTGCGGATCTGGCTGCTAATGGCCTAACCAAGGAACAAGGATTTGAATGTGTCTCCAAAGTACAACTAGGTAAAGATACTCAATATAAGAGGGATTCCAGACAAAGAAAGTACGGTGTATAATGTCTTGTATTACTCCATACAAGTGAAGTAATGTATAGTATGCAAAGATATAACAACAGATTTGTTGATGGATTATAAGTCCATCACACTCACATTAAATCACCAGGTTAACTATCTCTCCTTTACTACTGGTCTTAACATAAGTATCAGAATAATGAAAGAGAGAGTGTGAATGTAAGGTAATGCATTTCCTTATATACTTGCAGTTAGATGCATTGCTTTGTAGTGGAGATGTCAGTGGAGAAACGCGTTGTATGTCCCCTGTGCATCCTTGCAGTCATGCCTAGGATGTTGTAGCAGAGCAGGAGGCGTGTATTGCAGGGGTTGTAGGGGAGCGTACTGTGTCTTTAAATGATCAGCGAAAACCTTGATCTGATGAGTGGAAATAAGAGTGCCCCCTAACCATGGATGGAGATTGGAGATGTAAGTTATAAAGTTCGTGCAGCAGGAAAGCTGGGATTAACACTGTATACGGTACAGTGGCTGTGAATCAAGATGGAGAGAAGACCAGCACAGAGAGGGTTATTATCTTGCTGATGTCCAGGTTGGAGAAGGTTATAGTGGATGTTAATCCAGGATGGAGGAAGTAATAGTCTTGCCGAGGCTGTGAGTGTTGAGGTGAGTAAGTTCAGGGTTACAAGCCTGAGGCTAGAGAGTGTGTAGCAGAGCAGGGGAAATGCTCAGCTTCTGCCACAATACTTGGACGCTAAGCATTTCAAATTTCCCAGCTTTAATTCGACAGCCAGGTGGAGGGACTTGGAGAGGAGTGACGCCAAGGGAGTGGGCAGAGCTGGACTCCGTTCCCGGAGTGAGGCCAGGTGAGTTTATTACACACGTTCACAGTATTAATGCAGAAGGTAAAATTGCGATGTACAAGTAGGCATTTTTGATATTCATAGAGGCCAGAAGATCCCCCAGTAGAAGGGAAGCAATGAATGACTGGGCAGATTCCATGTGGAATTTTTTTAAACAAAGTAATCTTTTAAGAATCTTTAGATACAGAATAAGGCAAATACCTCCTTTTGCCTTGGGGACAGAGAATGGGTTTAAATAGAAACACTGAAACATTTCCTCTTCTGGGAAAAGGATTACAACTCACTGACAGAGGAAATGCTGGAGAGCAGCATGGAGATCTGCCTGCCTATGTGGGAAAGTTGGCAAGTTCAACAGCATGAAGAAGGGTGCAGAGAGAGACCAAAACTCTATAGTTTGTATCCCCTGTATATGACGTTCTGGACCCAAACTTCTGAATTATCATGGAACCAGATGGCCACAAGAGGCCTACAGAGTTCCCTGCACTCTGACATGTAGGGACGCCCCTTCATTGAGAGGTGGGCTTGTTTTTGTACTTGGCCGGTTTGAAGGTCCAGGTCTTGTGGTGGAACTGGTTTCCAGACTTGGACCCAGATGCCTGAGAGAAATGAAAGGTTTTCTTTTTGTTTTAGGAGCAGAAGGATTACCCACAGGAGTTTTTGGCTTCTATTTTTCTGGGGCATGTTAACCCTATGCACTTCTCTCCTGCACATACTGCCTGCCGTCAAACCTCGTCACTCCTCTTTTACACGTACTGCCTGCTGTCAACTCTCGACACCTCTCTTGCAGATATTGCCGACTGTCAACCCAACGTAGTCTGCAGTACTCTCATGCCCATACTTCCTGTCATATCTCTGCTGCACATTTCACCTGCTGTCATAGTGCCTGCACTCCTCTCCTGAACATGCTGCTTGTTGTTATACTTTCTGCACCTGCACATACTGCTACCCCCATACCCTCCTCACTACTCTACTTACTGCCCACCCTCAGGGGCAGACCTACCGGCGGTGCAGCTGGTGCGGCTTCCCCAGGGCCCAAAGCAGGAGGGGGCCACTGACAGGGTCGGACTGGGTCAAGGGGCCTCTCTGATGCCCAGCAGCCTGGGCCGGCGCTGAGGCGGCATATGGTTCCCCAGGCAGCACTGAGGCTCCAGTCATGTGTGCAGTGACACTATTCCCTTCACAGTTGATGCTGTTCTCCTGCCTCCCGTACAGTGTGGGCTCTGCAGGAGGCGGGGCATCTTACCAGTGCACAGGATGAGCAGGCGGCACCTATTGAGGAGACAGAGTGGGCAAGCAGGTAGCAGGGCATGGGGAGAGCTTGTATTCTCTCTCTCGTGTGAGTGTTCCTCTGTTGTAAATGGCCCTCCAGTCCTAAGCCCACTGTGTTGCAGACTTCTGAGTCCAGCACATTGCAGAGTCCTGAGTCCAGTGCTTTGCAAAGTCCTGAGTCCAATTCATATACTATTCAGCATTGCTGTATAATGCATTGCTAGGATTTGTAGTCCCTCTACAGCCAGTGCCATTCTGCATTGCACTACAGTGTAGGCCCCTTTGCACAGAGACTGATGTGACTGGCTCAGTGTTCTCTGTAGAGCACTACGGTATATGTCAGAGCTATATAAAAATAATAGCGTGTGACTATGGGGGGACATTAGAGTGTAAGCTCCTTTGTAAAATCCCCTTTGCACAACCTACCGTTGGTGACTGACCCAGAACAAGCATTCAGATTATCAGTCTACAATTCAGAATCAGCATGACCATGTGTAGAAGTGGAGGTCAGCAATGCCAGTCTATGTATTTTCTATGACAGTTTTTTTTTAACCTTAAACATAGCACTAAAACTTAACACTTAATTTGACAGTAGTACTTGACGTTTAACTTCACTCTAGCCTTAATGTTAACCCTGTTTTATAAGGTTAGGGTGAAGTTAAGGATCAAGTAGTATGGTCTCTGAAGGAAGTGAAGGAAAATCTTCCAAAGCACTCTGTGCTGCTTCCCCTAACTTCCAGGTGGGGAAGTTTATCACCACACCACCAACACTCTGCCCATGCACCCACTCTTACTCTCACAATTCTTGCCTGCCACCCTCACCGCTCTGCAGCCTCCTACCACTCTGCCCCATCTTTTCACCACTGTGCCATCCCCTCTCACTACTCCCACCCACCCTTGGACCCTTCCCTTACAACTCTGCCACACGCCCAACCATGCTTTCATGACCTGGCCCATCACTTTTTCCCCTCCCCTTACCACTCTTTTACCACCATCACACTTTCACCATTTTACCAGCTCCATTTCAACCCACCCAGTACATGACCATGCCTGCACCCTCTCCTCCCCAACCTACTGTCACCAATGCACTTGCCACCACCTCAATCCAATACATACATATACAGTATAATCATAGTTATAAAGTATTGTTTGTGTCACTTAGGGAAGGTTGTTAGAATTAGCACCGAAAACTTGGCTAACTGCCTAGGTTAGATGCAAGGCTGCTAAACCCTGCATTTTATCTGACCATTAATTTTAATGCATCATGTATATTTCATAACTTTATTTCTAACTGCTGACCCAGTAACCCTATTTTTTTTTCTTTTTAACTGCAGCTGTTAGTTGAGGTAATAACAACAACTTTCACAACAGCTGATTACTCTTCTAGATGTTGAGCTATCAGGAGATGTCAGACCGGTTCTTCATCACCAGTTCATTCTCCCTTTCCTGTAAATCAATATCAAGATAAAAGGTGGAATTTGAGTCAATATATAAAACGTCAGTTTGAGCCTATAAATGTATTTATTAGAAATGCTGTACTTAACCATTTGAGTTCCAGAGTGGTGTTTTCTTTTTCATTTTGGCAATGTCTTGGTTCTGAATGTGAAATATTTTAGGTTTTGTCATCTAACATAGTACACATGCTTTTTTACAGGACAGAAAGGGATTTACGTTAGCAAATTTGGATACATATATGTTTAATTCCTATGATTTTATTGGGAGTAAATAGTAAGTAATTAGAAAAAAAATGAATTTTCCTGAAATTTTTCCCAACACAACGGTTTCATTATATGCGTACTGGGATGGCTATATAGACTTGCGAGACTTTGCCTTTGTTCTTTTTGTGAGAGACTATCTGCCATTTTGTCTGAAGCAAATATTTACTTTATATGCTTGAACATGTACTATTTTCTGTTGCTCAAAACCATGTAACCTTTCCCTAAATTTCTGGATGTTCCCAATTTTATCAAAGCTTGTCACAGTGTTATCTGCTAAAATAGACCTTACCTGGATGCTAGCCATGAGAAAAATGGGTGTTCTGCTATGCTTCTAATTCCGAGAATTGAAATTAATGGTTTGATGTCCAAATAAAATATGCTCTTTTTATTTGTCCTTGTGTATCCTATGTAACATTGTAACACCCATTCTAGGATGTACCTTTTTATCTATGTTAATCACATTATGTTTCTGGAGAAGAAGGGTATGTTCCGCATATAGTCTCCACATATATTCACCCCAAAATATAATCAGCTACGTCTGATGATTTAGCAGAATAGTGAAGTAAACATGCATTTTACTTTAGAAGAGCTTTTTTTCCATTTCGACCCTACATTGTGACTCATGCAGGGGGACAAAAAATGGTTTGTGTAAATTGTTAGAATAACATTAAGATAAAAGTAAGTTGGGTTGACAAAGTGCACAAAATTAGCATGACAGCAACCTTTTCACAGGTTTGCAATTGCTACAATTTTGAATGGCATTGCGATCCAAATCACCTGACGGATCTGGGGAGGGAATATTTTTTATTTATGTTTGATATATAGAGTACTGTCCAAAGGCAGGTGTGAAAAAAATGCTGTACAGTAAGAATGCTTTTAGAAATAAAAGTGTTAATAGTTTATTTTCATCAATGAACAAAATTGAAATAAATGAACAGAAGAGAAATCCAAATCAAATCAATATTTGGTGTGACCACCCTTTGCCTTCAAAACAACATCAGTTCTTCTAGGCACACTTGCACACAGTTTTTGAAGGAACTTGGCATGTAGGTTGCTCCAAACATCATTGGAGAACTAACCACAGATCTTCTGTAAATGTAGGCTGTCTCAATTCCTTCTGTCTCTTCATGTAATCACAGACAGACTCAACCATCACTTCCAGGACTCCTTGTTCTTTTTTTACACTGAAGATAGTTCTTAATGATATTAGCTGTATGTTTCCTAATGACAGGCTGCTAGGAAAATAAAATATTTTATATTTCAATGGTCATGATAGCTGCGGAAAACGAGTTTTCCCAAAGATTTCTTACCATATAAACCATTGACTTACAGTGTCCCTTGATCACCATCTTCCACCTATGGTTTACTTTTCTTCTTATCCTAACCTACTCAATCCTCTCTATCTTTACTTTCTTCTTTTCCACCTGGTATAACTCTTCTCTGCACTCTCCTACATGCCCTGTACTACAAACCCATGTACTTACCTGCGGTGCCTGCTATATGCTGCTTTTCTCCCTCCAGCTCGCACCTTCATGTTACCCAACGTACTTGTACATTGATATTGAGATATGGCTGCTTTTTGACAGCTCATATTATGCCTTTCTCCCAATATCAATGTGTAATATGATCATTTATATGCTCAGTTTTCCCATCTCTTGACTTTAACCGTTACATCCCTTGCACCTGTGCCTTAATCCTTTCATTGGATATGTACACCAGTGGCTATTATACTAGGTCTCTGGGCTATGTTTCTTTTGTATGTATTCTACCTTTTGTTATTTTTTATGGATGTTTTTCTATTTGTTGATCTGTTTATAAAATCCTAATAAAACTTTGAAATTGAAAACACGTTTTCCCTTTTTTCTGTCTGATGTTTCTCTGGTTGAAGCTTTACAATTATTACGTTGCTATGATTTGTAATGATTAACCCTGGTTAACATATTTGATCCCATCAGCAATTTAGAAACCAAAATAAAACAGATAAATTGACTCTGTGATTTTATTAACACAGTAAACATTGCTTGCCTGTTCTTCACAAGATATCTGGTTTACTGCATGACTGCCATAAACCACTGTCAATATATGCCGCCCTGTAAAATATGGTAATGCTATATAATATCAATTGGCATAATGTGCATAAAATGTTTCTTAGGAAAGGCTGCTGACAAAGATACATTCCTAAATGGTGAATTATTTTACTTGTGTATAGTCTGGAATCCTGCTGTGAACATTTTCTAAATAGATATACTGCCTCTCTGCCACACTTTAATAGGACAGTATGAATACAAGTGTCTCTTCTGCCCCATGTATAAAAGAGAAACTATCTGTGCTGTTCTTGTTAAAACATTACTGTGATATTCTAAATAATGGATATATTAGCCAATACACACTGGGGGGGATTTATAAAGCAAATTAGCAACACAGTTAAGCTGGCCATACACTGTTAAAATTATTTTTGAACATTTGTTCAAAATTATTTGCCATAGCGTTTAATCTTGCCATCATTGAGTCAACTAATTTTATTCAAAAGCCCTTAAAATTGTTGTCCGACCTGCTACTTCAATGGAAATCTAGACATTTAAACAGGTTTCTTTTGCGTCTAGTACATGCACATTACAATATCTAAGATTTTTCCCAAATAAAAAAATTTCACGGTTAGAATGTAGTTCGTTTAGACAAGAATCACAAATAATTTTTCATCCTGCTCCTTCGACTTTCCTCATCACTGTGGTTAAAAACTGAGCATCGATTAGACCTCACCAACTGTTAAAAAATCAAACGAATATTTAAAAAAAACCAAAAAACTTTTGAACTCATTTCTACTGATGTATGGCAAGCTTTAGATGATAATCAGGCTGCCCATCAGCTAGCAAAGTCTATTTAACAGGTTTCCCGGACCTGGGAGCCTGTAATACTGGGAAGCGTACGGCAACAGATTTGCAAAGGTCTGCAACTGATTTACTGTCATAGCATATTAGGCTGAAATTTAAGAGTGAGAGACCAGACAGGTTTTATTAAATCAGAACTAGTGTGTATTAGTTCAGAAACAATAGCCAGAAATATTGCATAGGCTCGATGCACCCTGCAGAAGCAGCTTTAATAGGTAATTTTAGAGGGAGATATCAGGCAGGTTTTATCATAAAAATTTGAATTGGAGTATTATTTCAGAGACAACAGCCATAAATATTCTACAGAGTCCATGCATGCTGTGAAAGCAACTAGAGCAGGCCACAAATTCAGATGGAGAAACGAGGAAGGACTTAATAGACATGTGCAATTCGTTTCATTCTGAATTGAAATTCGTATGAATTTCTTTGAATTCGGACATTTGGATGCATCCGAATTTCCGAATGACAGAAACAACGAATCTGAACGAATCCAAATGTTTCATAACGAAATTCGGATACATGCAAAAATTGTTTCTCAAATGAAAACAAAGTAACAGAATATTGTTACAAAATGTAAATAATGAAAGAAGCTGAGAGATCTGTGTTATTTTGTAACAGCTTCTGCTTCTTTGAGGACACTTCATCCTGAAAAAAAAAATACCAGACTCTAAACCGGGCAGCAGCCTGGCAGGGCAGGAAAAAGGGGGGACGGGGGGGGACGAGCGAGCGGGACTTGTACCCCTACTCATTCACTAAAGGGCTATTTTTTAAATACCTCCCACAGGAATGCGTGGTAGACGCAACTGCATGGTACATTGCATTATTGCAGGAGACTGTGTGATTAATGCACTGTACTAGTGTGAATAGGCCAGCAAAAACACTGACAAACACACACAACCACTTTCTTCTTTTTTTTTTTTTTTTAGAGTCACCCATTCTCCCTACCTTATGAGAACGGAGCTCCATCCATATGTGCATTGCTTGTACAGCTCCCTTGTACACCCTGTAGAGGTGCTGGGAGCCAGAATGTGGCGGCACTCCGGTCCCATTCACCTCTACAGGGCACGCGAGGAAGCTGTAAGGCAATGCATGTATGGATGGAGCTCCCTCGCAGCCATACCCCCTGCCCACCCTACCTCAAGCTGACACTCTGTGCTGGGCAGTATATTTCGAATGGCTGTTCAGTGTGAGAACTGACATTGCTGCACTAGGTGAAGGCTAAGGACCCTCTCGTGTAGCACAGTGGAAGGCACATGGCAACCCACTAAACACAGGGTCGCGACCCACTTTTGGGTCTTGACCCACAAGTTGAGAACCATAGCACTAAACTATACCACACAAATATTCTATGATGTGCTGCAAGCAAAGGGCAGCCTTTGTCAGTCATAAGTTCCTGCTGCTGACCCTGAAATAAAAAAAAATACCCTATAAAAATAATATTAAAATAAAATATAGCTACCCCCATAAAATACAGTTTGACTGCACTTACTCCAGATTTGTATCACCTTTATCTTTTGCATAATCTCTAAAGCAGTTAGGTGGCATAAAACAGAGCCACATGGGGCTACACATGGGGACACACACTACTAGATGACTGAAGCCTTAATGAGTCACAGCCAAGCAGTCATGTAGAGCACTGGCATAGCCAGGGGCGTAGATAAGGGGGGGGG
>NW_017307153.1:604624-605175 GCF_000935625.1 Nanorana parkeri
CACACAGCCCACCTGAGACTCCGCACAGCCCACCTAAAACTTTGCACAGCCCACCAGAGACCCCACCAAAAAAAAAGTTATTTTTTTAAGATCCACCCAGTCTCCCTACCTTATCAGAACTGGAGTAGATCCTTAGCCTGGGGCCCAGTGTGAAGACTTACCTTGAATCTCTCCTCGTCTCCCGGCCAAAAATCCGAACTGAGCATGCGCCTGCCACAGGATGCTTTGCGGCCGCCCGAGCAGGTTCGGATTTTCGGACAGGAGCGCGCGGGGAAGACACAGGTAAGTTTAAACCGCTTTGAAAGCACAACTTGAGACCCCGCACAGCCCACCTGAAACCCCGCACAGCCCACCTAAAACTTTGCACAGCCCACCAGAGACCCCACCAGGCCACCTGAGGCCCCTACAGCCCACCTGAGACTCCGCACAGCCTACCTTAAACTTCGCACAGCCCACCTAAAACTTTGCACAGTCCGGCAGAGACCCCACCAGAGCCTCCACACAGCCCACCTGAGACTCCACACAGCCCACCTAAAACTTTGCACAGCCCA